>NC_090730.1:2141235-2173735 GCF_036898095.1 Palaemon carinicauda | reverse complement strand
ATTGCTAACTATTCGGATATGCCTTCTTTTACAAAACTAAAATTTCAACAAGAAATTGGCATATACATGACATAATATTCTTATACATAGTACTGTACTTAATATACTTTAATGTCTGTTTCCCTGGTCCTTTGATTATCACTGTTAATATTATCATTATTATAAGCTCTAACCTAAGTTGGGAAAGCAAGATCCTATAAGCCCAAGGGCTCCAACAAGGAAAAATAACCCAGTGCGGAAAGGAAACAAGCATATAATAAACTACAAGAGAAGTAATAAAACAATCAAGATAAAATATTTTAAGAACAGTTAACAATATCAAAATAGACCTTTCATATATATAAACTATAAAAATTTACAAAAAAAATAACAATCGGAAGAGAAATAAGATAGAGCAGCGTGCCTGAGTGTACCCTCAAGCAAGAGAACTCTAATCCAAAACAGTGGAAGACCATGGTACAGAGGCTATGGCACTACCCAAGATTAGAGAACAATGGTTTTATTTTGGATTGTCCTCCTAGAAGAGCTGCTTACCATAGCTAAAGAGTTTCCTCTACCCATACAAAGAGGAAAGAAGCCACTGAACCATTACAGTGCAGTAATTAACCCCTTGGATGAAAAAGAATTGTTTGGTAATCTTAGTGTTGGCAGGTGTATGAGGTCAGACGAAAATCTGTAATGAATAGTCCAGACTATTCGGTGTATGTGTAGGCAAAGGGAAAGTGACCTGTAACCGGAGAGAAGGATCCAATGAAGTACTGTCTGATCAGTCAAAAGACCCCATGACTCTCTAACAGCAGTATCTCAACGGGTAGCTGGTGCCCTAGCCAACCTACTACCTTGAATTATATAGAGCAAACTGCATGCTGCATACTGTACAACAATCTTGGACAAATCTTACAAAACTTGAGTGCCAAAACTTAAAATATTCTGTTACTGACAGTGCCTCCATGGCATTCCAAATTTAAGGCATAGCGTCCTAGTTGAGATGATGAAATTATAAAATATCAGTCAGGAGAAAGTATCAAAGGTCTGGTAAAGCCCCTAATCATGGATAAGTTACGTAAGTTGTGAAATCGTGTAAGTTTAGTCTTTCGGGCAACCAGTAGACAACATTCTACGTAAGGTCAAATAAGGGTGAGATTTATGATATATTTGTCAGAAGACAGCATTAAATGTCAAGCTGAGAAGGTTGGGAAGGTCACCGGAAAGCAAAACCTTAAAAAGAGTCCCCCAATCCTTGTTGGGATTAGGTTAGGTAGGAATGTGACCTTTTTAACTAGCATTTAACAATTCACTTTTTACACTGTTTTTCATTTGTTATAATATCCATCAAGAATACTCTCTCCCAGTGCTTCTTTCACATTTAACAGTAAAAATCACAACAGCTGTTGGTGCTATGCATAATCAAATTTTCCCCAGGCCCTTTTCCTCTATAAAAGCTGTTTTCCCACTGAGGAACTATTACAGCCACTGCAATATGTGAGCAAAATTTAAGTAAGCTAGAGGGAAAATGTAAAATTAGATTAAGGTTTCAGTAGTAAAATGCTCTAGTTGTAATGCATTATTATTATTCACCATATATATTTTCTGTTGGCCTATAAGACTATACTGTATTAATGGTCCCTCCATAGCAAGTTGTATGACAAAGTTGACTTACAACACTGTACTGTACAGTATGCAATGGTAGGTGTACATACTGTAGCCTACAGCACAATACTGAATGTTCATAAGACAAAAACAGAACCTATTAAAATGTCAAAAACGTTGTAGCATAGCGTATGTCTAATGTGATAACATTGCACTGCTGCTGTGCATATTTTTAGAATTACAGTCAGCCCCCAGTCTTAGCGGGTTCCATCTTCGCGAATTTGGTCATTCGCGATACAGAGAACCGTATAACCTATTAAATAAAAAATCATGTACATATTCGCAGTTTCATGATAAGTTTTCTCAGTCCTACGATTTCAAACTGACCGCACTCCTTTTTGCCTGGCATCCTTCGCACAATTATCCTCCCCACACTTGGCCTCAATCTTGCATTGTTTCTCCTTGCTTCGGTCCTTTTTGTGCAGAATCCCGTTTTGATATAATAAACCTCTGAACATATTCAGTGTGCTTATAGTATCAATATCTTAATGGATTTGGTGAGAAATTTTGGGTGTTCATATATTGCGATTTTTCTAGCATTTTCCAAAAAATCTGTGATATATTTTCCATTTGTACTGTACTGTATATTAAAAAGTCTGCGAAGGCGTGAATTCACAATAGTTGAACAGCAAAGTGGCAAGGGGTCACTGTACTACATTACATATAGTTATTCTATGAAGTTTAAGGGGGTGTCCATTAGATAAAAGTATCCCAGTCACATACAATTCATAGTCAAATGCTAGGTTAGTCCATATCACAGAGCAGTCCAATCAGGTAAGACTCATAGCCTTAGGTAAGGTTAGCTAATATCACAGAACAGCCCAGTCAAGCAAGACTCAGTCCTAGACTAGGTTAGCCTAAATAACAAGGCAGCGCTGTCAGATAAGACCGAGTCCCTGCTATACAGTGGGGCAATGGACTGTACGAAGAAGATGCAAGACATAGATAGAGAAAAAGCCAACTCAAGCAGCTGAACCTGCTATACAGTGTGACAAATGAGCTGTATAAAGATGCAAAATATAGAGGGAGAGAGCCGGCTCAAGCAGCTGACCCTGCTATACAGTGGGACTTAAATAACAAAGTACAGTAGCCCTGTCAGGTAAGACTCGTACTTCCAGGCTTCTTTAGCCTAAATAACAAAGCAGCCCTGCCAGGTCCCTGTCAGGTAAGACTCGTATTTACAGACTAAGTTAGCCTATATTACAGAGCAGACCAGTCAGATAAGACTTATAGTCCCAGGTTAGGTTAGTCTACATCCAAAAATTACCAATAGCAACACATTTTTCTGCTTTCCACGTTTTTGTACATACAGTATTGGCTAAAAACACAACAAATATATTATTTATGTGTCTGGTGCAATTAACTTGACCACATAATTGCTAATTTGATACTGATCCTAGCTTGAGGGGCCTTGGGCACTGACCATATGTATACAGTACTGTGTATGGTCAGTCTCTAAGTCTCAAGTAACCTTTGAAAAAGGGTAAAGTCTAATTTAATACTTTGAACCTTTTATAAACTACAGTCAAATTTAGTTATTTCTAGCCTGAGAGCTCTAAAGAAGAATATCTTAAAATGAACTCACCTGATCCTCTGTACTTCTTAATTAGCCTAACCGGACACGGAAAGGGCCATCGACCAGTATGTAAACGTAAACCATCTTGATTCTCCTATTTTCAAGGATGTTCTAAGCCAAGTCTGGCTCAAAGTGATTCACCAATTCTGTTGATGTGATAAAAATATGACTAGTTAGTACCATACATATATATACAGTAGTATACTCAATATACTCTCAATCATGCGTAGTCCTACACAAGAAATGGACCATCTATAATAGAAGCGGACTCACTTGTAGACCAGGAGAGTTACAAGGATTGGAATGGTAACGTTAAACTGGAGTTCATTGTTACAAGAATATTTGTATGAATAACAAATGGAATAAGGCAAGAGTTTCCAAGATTATATAACATAAGCCTCTCCGACAAGGTTACAGCTAATAAATGCAGTTGGAGAGTCAGCTTCAGTATCAATATAAAATGGTATTATTAGTTTCAACCAAATTTGGATATCTAATATTTCTTTACTTTAAATCATATATTTTTTAGATGATTTGTATGAAAAAGTTACTCAAATCTTCTGCAAATTAAGGGTTACGGAAGTATTTGCTGATGAATATTGTTCCTAACTGTTATCCCAAGGATGTATTTACGCTGCCATGATAGTTTTTCTCACAATGGTATTTTGCTTCTTATCAATGCATTGCAGGTAAAAATGTCTGATCGTCCTTTGTTTTTGGTCATGCTGTATAGGTACAGTAAAAATGCTCAAACCTGATTGGTTCAAGATTATCCAAACTGCAATTTTAGAATTTATATGTCCTTCTAAAAACAGTGCTTGTCAAAGTTGTCAGTTGACTGTCATGGATTCCACTGTGCAAACATGCAATGGTGGTTCCTCTTCATATTTTGACATTATTGGTCGGTTCCATGGACAGTGCTACCAAACAGTGTCGACTCAAGAGCGATTTTTGTAAGGATTTATATGTGATTTCCTTTTAGTTTGTGATCTGGGAAAGGGAGTCCGGGGGACTATCCCCTGGCTAGGTCTATGACCTGTGAAGGTTTGTGACCTGGGAAGGGGAGCCCAAAGCCCCCTACCTTAGCCTATAACCTGTGAAATACTAGGTTAGGTTAGGTGGGTTTGTTAGATTCTGTGGCCTTTAAAAACCTTGAAAGTGTTAAATAATCACGGTTTGTCCTTTTTACATACACCCAAAGTCCCAGGTTCTCACCTGTGTCCGTCGGGAAGGGGGAGGTCCATAACGGTAGAAAGGCTTATTTTCGTGGAAATGAAGGTCAAATTCGTAGAAAACACACTATTTAGACTACAAATTATATATTTGCATATCGGATATCGGAGTTTGGTTGAAACTGTAATTTTACTAACAAAACATATGGCTAAACGAGTTTTACTAATATACTACGGCCATATAATAAGAGAGGATGTGGAACCAATCAAGAGAGCTAAGAACATGCCAGTGATGGGGTGCCAGCGGATCAGATGAATGCTGTAAGAACGGATATACATTATTTTGGAATGTACAAAGAAGATAAAAGGTATAGATACAGAAAGCTGATTCAAGCGGCCGACCCTGCTATAGAGTGGGCCTAATGGACTGTATGGAGATGCAAGACATAGATGGAGAAAAAGCCACCTCAAGCAGTCAATATTGCTATACATTGGGACTAATGAGCTTTATAAAGATGCGAAATATTAATGGAGAAAGCCGACTCAAGCGGCCGACCCTGCTATACAGTAGGGCAATGGACTGTACGAAGAAGATGCAAGATATAGATAGAGAAAGCTGATTCAAGCGGCCAACACTGCTATAGAGTGGGACTAATGGACTGTATGAAGAAGATGCATGATATAGATGGAGAAAGCAGATTCAAGCAGCTGACCCTGCTATACTTTGGATCTAATGGACTGTATGAAGAAGATACAAGATACAGAGGGAGAAAGCAGATTCAGGTGCCCGACCCTGCAGTACAGTGGGGCTAATGAGCTGCAAAAATAAGCAAAATATAGATGGAGAAAGCTGATTCAGGCGACCGACCCTATTATACAGTGGAACTTATAAATTATAAGCAGAGTAAGAGTTCTGTATTTGCCTACAAAAGGAAACACAAAAATTGGATTTATGGTAAAAATTAAATAGAAAATAAGGGATGTTATAATGGAATTTGCTTTTAATTTAGAATTTACTCATCAAAATTAGAATAAATTAGTCTCATAAACATTATATATCTAACTCACTTATTACTTTTCTCTTTGTTTTCGAAATCAATTGAATTCACACCACTAAAACAAGTGATAAACTAAAAAACAATTATTATCTATTTACCTTCAGAAAACTACTTGAAATCCTATGCCACATTATGTGGTGAGTTAAACACGTTGATTTAAGAGTAATGTTGTAAACTCAAAGGAAAAATGTATATATTTGGGTCACAAAATGATAAAATATACGTAGTAAATACACAAAGTAAAATACAGTACACTGTTATTGTATACACTGCACGGTCATACACCCTTCCTTTTGTTGTCATTGTTATTTTCCATACATCTTTAATAAAGATTGTTATAATGCATTTTTATAGATATTATTATTATAATGATAAAGATTCTGATAGTACCTTACTGTTATCATGAATATTGTCATGGAAGATGATTGAAGATTTTTTTTTTTTTTTTTTTTTTTTTTTTATCGTATGTAGCATTTTATCATAAATATTAAAACTATATTTTAATTGCCAGTGAAGTCGAGCATTTTCATAATAGCTATCATATGATACATGAAGTTGATACATTTAATACATTTTAATTATACATTCAATGGATGTAGACAGAGAAAGGAATTAATTGGCTACATTCCTTGGTCTTATATTAGCATCCTGCTTTGCCAACTAGGGTTGTAGCTTATCTAATAATAATAATAATAATAATAATAATAATAATAATAATAATAATAATAATAATAATAATAATAATAATAATGACTAGAAAAAGGTTCTGAGGCGGCTTTACTAAAGACTATACTTCATAACTAATAAAAAACTTTTTTTAAAACATTTTTTAAAAGATTTTTTATTATTAAATTTGTTTCATATAAGAAGAATTGATCTCCAGAACCCTCCATAAGGCTATTTTACCAATTATAAATATTTATGTGGTAGTAAAATATGTTTATTTATAAGAAAATAAAAGCTTTTTCCTGCTTCTTTTTGAATTTATGTTTTTGGAAAAACGTATATATATATATATATATATATATATATATATATATATATATATATATATATATATATATATATATATATATATATATATATATATATATATATATATATATAAATATATATATATATATATATATATATATATATATATATATATATATATATATATATATATATAATATATATATATATATATATATATATATATATATATATATATATATATATATATATATATATATATATATATATATATATATATATATATATATATATATATATATATATATATATATATATATATATATATATATATATATATATATATATATATATATATATATATATATATATATATATATATATATATATATATATATATATATATATATAAGAAAAATTTATCTTCAGAACCCTTCATTGGGATATTTTACCAATTGAAAATATTTATGTGACTAAAATATCTTTTAATTCGAAAAAATATAAAAGGAATTTCTCGGTTCTTCTTGAATTTCTGTTTCTAAAAAAACATACAAAAAAAAATCACATAAGAAGAAATGATCTGCAAACCCTTCATTAGGATATTTCACCAATTATAAATATTCATGTAAGAGTAAAATACTTCTAATTCGAAAAAATATAAAAAGATTCCAGCTTTTTATTGAATTTCTCTTTTTGAAAAACGTAAAAAAAAAAAAAATCATATTAGAATCGGTGTTCAAAACTTCAAACCTCTTCTTAGGGATATTTTACCAATTATGATTATTTATTTTGTAGCAGAATAATTTTAATTACAAAATAAAAACTTTAAAACCGAAAAAATATGAAAAGATTTCCGCTTTTTCTTGAATTTTTGTTCGAAAAAAAAAACGTAAAAAATAAGAAGAATTTACCTTCAGAACCCTTCATAAGACTATTTTACTAATTATAGATATTTATGTTGTAATAAAATAACTTTAATTAAAAATAAAAAAAAAAATTCTCTACTGCATTTTATTTTTTGAAAAATGTATGACCAAAGTTATGTGTTAATGTGACATACGAATTAACGTCAATGATTAATTATTCGAAAATTTCGTGTTATAATAGTGATTAGTGATTAAAATATGCAAATAATCTTATGAAAAAATGAAGGTAAGAGTATATTACTATATTATAATTGGTTTAGATAGTAAATTAATAATTTTACGAAAACGTAGGCCACCTTCTATGGTAGGTTGCATGAAGTCCTATGTAATAAGTAAATTTACAGGTTAGGTTAGGTCAGGTCTGGTCAGGTTAGGTTAAGTTGCCTAAAGCATCAAATTTTAAATTTATTGTAATCATTACCACTAAAACATGCCTACCTGTTTTCTGGATCATTGATAGGACTACTTGTGGTATACCCCTTACCATGTTTAGGTTAGGTAGGACGTGATCGGTTCATGCCCCCCTCCCCCAAATTAATAAGGGCTAAAGGTAAAGGATATAGATAATTTGTCCAGTTTTCCATGGATTTATTTTGCGGAAAAGAACATAATGTATTGAAAAGAAAAGGTTTGTCATACCATTATATACTGTTTCCCCAGTATGCTTTCCCACCCAAAATCCTGAGTTCCCATGGGCGGTCCCCCATTATCGGTGGATATATATATATATATATATATATATATATATATATATATATATATATATATATATATATATATATATATATATATATTCCTAGACTGGGTTAAGTCTGCTAGGGGTGCAGATATCTATGGTTATCTGCGGATACATTTCTGATTATACACAATATCTTAGGATAGTCGTTCCGGTGGTTAGAATCCCGTGATACCTGACGGTAATTCTCTTGTAATATCACTTGTAGAAATATTATACAGTAGGAAGCTGCTGGAAGGACCTTCTGTGAGGACGACATGGCTCGGGCCCATATATATATATATATATATATATATATATATATATATATATATATATATATATATATATATATATATACAGTATCTATGTATTACATTAAGTATTTATTTGCGAAAAAATGTGTAATTTTCGAGGAAAACGGGCGTTTTTCTAGAGGGAAATGTTGGTTTTTACAAGGGAATGTTACCCCGACCGTAAGTACAGAAATACGGAAGTTTACCCCACAGGTTTCAGGATACTTATCACCCTGTCCTTGGCCTTGCAGTAACTTACGGAACAAGAAACATATCGTCCGAGAGAGTGGGTATGACATAATCCTAATAGGAAAGGTTGAATGTTTACCGTTACTTCTCTTTTGTCATCCCTGCCTTGGGGTGCAGCAAACGTTTCTTTATATACTGGACTGAATGCTAAATGCAGGGTGCGAGTACTTCCCCTTACAAATAAAATTGGTATAGAAGTGTCTCCTTCATCCTTATAGACAATGGGGAATATGAAAGTAATATATGCATACTCATTTCTCCTAATGAGCATCTTACGATACATAAAGATTTCATATTCTCCCAGATATAGGTTCTTGTAAGACCGCCTACCAGTCTGCTAGTAGAGACCTCGCCTAACACCTATGGCATCAACATGTTCGCGTATTGAGGAGGTTGACAGGAGTCATCACTTTTGGTCCTCCTCAGGACTTGAGAGCATTGATATTTCTTGTGTTAGTAACCAGCCTGTTTGATTATAAGGTTTTCCTTTGAAGGGTGAGTCTGCTATTAAAGGAAGAGGGTGTGTATTCATGCAAGAATAAATCACAGATTTTTAAAGTACAGTGGTACCTCTTGATACGAAAGTTTCTGTATACGAAAAATTTATGATACGTATGTAGATACGAAGATTTTTTCGCCTCATATTACGTAAAATTCTCAATGATATGAAACAAGATACAGTACGAGATTTGCCCGGCCCTTGAGAATAATTTTAAAATTCGCGCACCGCCAAACGCTACCTTTTGTTATCTCCCAACTCCCTACGTAAGATTCTGCTCTCCATTTGGTTAGCATCTATCCCATCGTGCATTTACGTATCGGAGTTCCTCGACCATTTTGTTTCGGCAGCGCTATCGTTCAGACTGAAGTCTTGTTGGCGATTTTTCATGCTTTTATTGTACTGTATCGTGTTGTATTATTCAACGCCTACATTATTAGCCATGGGTCCCAAGAATATTGTTAATGTTCATGGAAAGAAGATGCTGTTTGTGGAAACAAAACTGGAGGTAATCAAGAAGTATGTGGCTGTCATGTGGTTAAGTTTGATCGCTAAGGAATATGGCCCAAATTTGTCGACGATAGGTACCTTCCTAAAGCAGGAAGCCATCAAAGCAGGAAGCCATCAAAGCAGCAGCTTAAAGAGGTCATTAGTAGGACAAGAGAAAGTTCAAAGTCATCTGAAAAAAACAGAAAAGTGGAGGGGATGAATAAACGACGAATTTTTTATTAGAAAGTACAAAACGTAAAGTAAGAAATTATGAAAAATTAGAAAGAGAAAAAAATAGAAATTTAGTTTAAAGTTTTTCATAAAGTTAAATGTTCATGTTTTCTGCCATTTGTTAACATATTTCGTAAAGTTAAGTGTTCATGTTTTCTGCTGTTTGTTAATGTGTTTCGTAAAGGTAAGTGTTAATGTTTTCTCCCCTTTGTTAATATATTTCGTAAAGTTAAGTGTTCATGTTTTCTGCCGTTTGGTAATGTGTTTCGTAAAGTTAAGCATTCATATTTTCTGGCACTTGTTAATGTTTTCTTTCGTTTGTCCTCCTCCTCTGCCAACATTTTTGCTTTCGTACATTGCCTCTCTCAAAAGGTAAGTTTCCACATTTTCATTATTTTCCCTTTATTATTACATTATGTTTCTAATAATTACTTCATTTACAGGTATTAATGGTTAAGTTAGGTATTGAATGATTCAAATATACAGTATTTGGTTGTATTTCATTATGGTTACTACAGTATACCTTTATTATAAAATCTAATGTGGTGTTTTTGTATGGCTTGGATTGAATTAGGCGATTTACATGTAAAACGTGACTTATCATACGAAAAAATCACGATACAAAAGCCACTCCGGAACAAATTGATTTCATATCTAGAGGTATTACTGGTAATTTACAAACCTGGGTCATTCAAGTTACACTGGATGCCTCAACCACCTTGCAAATCTTACTTTATAGGTTAAAGTACGGCTTGCTCCGCTTGTTGGGTGGGCGAAGCCTACCCGCCATCCGACAAGCAACTACAGTATGTTTACAGTACTTCGTTAAAAGCTGAAACAGTCCCTGAAGTCATGATCTTGTTTAAGGACTCAATTTTGTATTGTTGGGAAAAATACAAATTACTTTTAAAATTTGTTTGTTTACAGAAAATTACTTTTAAAATTTGTTTGTTTACAGAAAATTGCTTTTAAAATTTGTTAGTTTACAGAAAATTACTTTTACTATTTGTTAGTTTACAGAAAATTACTTTTAGAATTTGTTTGTTTACAGAAAATTACTTTTAAAATTTGTTAGTTTACAGAAAATTACTTTAAAATTTGTTTGTTTACAGAAAATTACTTTTTAAATTTGTTTGTTTACAGAAAATTGCTTTTAAAATTTGTTAGTTTACAGAAAATTACTTTTACTATTTGTTAGTTTACAGAAAATTACTTTTAGAATTTGTTAGTTTACAGAAAATTACTTTTAAAATTTGTTAGTTTACAGAAAATTACTTTAAAATTTGTTTGTTTTCAGAAAATTACTTTTAAAATTTGTTTGTTTACAGAAAATTGCTTTTAGAATTTGTTAGTTTACAGAAAATTACTTTTAAAATTTGTTAGTTTACAGAAAATTACTGTAAAATTTGTTTGTTTACAGAAAATTACTTTTTAAATTTGTTTGTTTACAGAAAATTGCTTTTAAAATTTGTTAGTTTACAGAAAATTACTTTTACTATTTTTTAGTTTACAGAAAATTACTTTTAGAATTTGTTAGTTTACAGAAAATTACTTTTAAAATTTGTTAGTTTACAGAAAATTACTTTTAAATTTGTTTGTTTACAGAAAATTACTTTTAAATTTGTTTGTTTACAGAAAATTGCTTTTAAAATTTGTTAGTTTACAGAAAATTACTTTTAGAATTTGTTAGTTTACAGAAAATTACTTTTAAAATTTGTTAGTTTACAGAAAATTACTTTAAAATTTGTTTGTTTACAGAAAATTACTTTTTAAATTTGTTAGTTTACAGAAAATTACTTTTAGAATTTGTTTGTTTACAGAAAATTACTTTTAGAATTTGTTTGTTAACAGAAAATTACTTTTAAAATTTGTTAGTTTACAGAAAATTACTTTTAAAATTTGTTTGTTTACAGAAAATTACTTTTAAAATTTGTGTGTTTACAGAAAATTACTTTAAGAATTTGTTAGTTTACAGAAAATTACTTTTAAAATTTGATTGTTTACAGAAAATTACTTTAAATTTTGTTTGTTTACAGAAAATGACTTTTAAAATTTGTTAGTTTACAGAAAATTAATTTTAGAATTTGTTTGTTTACAGAAAATTACTTTTAAAATTTGTTTGTTTACAGAAAATTACTTTTAGAATTTGTTTGTTTACAGAAAATTACTTTTAAAATTTGTTTGTTTACAGAAAATTACTTTTGAAATTTGTTAGGTTACAGAAAATTAATTTTAGAATTTGTTTGTTTACAGAAAATTACTTTTAGAATTTGTTAGTTTACAAAAAATTACTTTTAGAATTGTTATTTTAGAGTACAATAGTTCCATACAAATATTTGCTCCAATATGATAAAATAAGCTACCTTTTAAAAAAAACCTCTTCTTTTAGATTGTTGTTGTTCAAGGTTAATCATTTGTCGTATGATTTCGTGTAAAGGATGGTTATACTTGATAGTGGTCGTGCGTCATCGCTATTTACAAAAAGGTCCCCAGCTTACAATCATTTGGAAATACAGACACAAATCCAACTAAAATCACAACTCTCGGATATTGTATCAAAAGTTCGTACACTGTATAGACCTATTGTAATAGGATACGGATATATTTCATAAAACAATGTTTTATAATCTAGTACAGTAAGCAAAAACGGATTTTGAGCGAAGCGAAAAATCTATTTTTGGGTGAGATGGCCATGACGTCCTGATGGAAGGTTCCTTCAGTAGCTTCCTGAGGGTATATATGACTACAGTAGATACTCCCAGAGAATTAAACGAAAGGTTTCACAGAATTCTAACTTCTGGCTCGAGTACCCTAAAGGTTTCCCTTTAGGATATCGTATATCAACAGGGGACGTATACTTGACACGCCACATGGCTATCTGCGCCCCACATAGCGTTTACGCTTCGAGGGGGATAAGGTGGCAAGTTATAGGAGGAGCCGTTGCAAAGTTATCCTCCTGCGTTACTGTTACTGTACCTCGCGACGTAAACATACGGCACCCAAAGCTGTAGTAACCTGGTTTATTTCGTATAAAACCTGACTATTTGTTGACTTTTGCCGCTGGAAATCATAGGCATAGGTGTTAGGTTAGGCCTACCCTAGGCCAAGTTTTAACAAGATTTGACTTACAAACAACTTAGCTTGGAAACAGCTTCTTGGAACATATTTAGTATGTAAGTTGAGTACCTTCTTATAATGCCTCTGCTTGAAATATAGTTTTAAAGGAATTATGATATATGAAACATTAAGATTGAATTTCAATACAATACAACTAAATACAGTTCTCTCATTTCCTTGTTTGCTTTCCTGTTTGGGCTTTTTTTCCCTGTTTGCAACCCTGGACTTATAGCATATTGCTTTTCTAACTAGGGTTGTAGCTTAGCAAGTAATAATAATAATAATAATAATAATAATAATAATAATAATAATAATAATAACGGTAAAGTTACAAAAATATTCCTTTGGCTTCTGATGACTGCAGGTACCAATCATCAAGAAAGAATATTATTTGAAATATATAGCTTTTTACACTACATGCTTACTCTGGGATTTTAGGAGTAAAGAAGCTTCTCAACTTGGAAACTTAATTGGTTCCGAGGAGCTGTTTGTACGTCGAATTGTTTTTTTAAATTTTGGCTTAGGGTAGGCCTAACCTAAATTCCCTGCCTATGATATCCAGCCACAAAAGTCAACAAATAGTCAGATTTCATAGGAAATAGATATCAAGGTTATTACAAATGTTGTTTTGCATACTGTATTAAATGGCATAATATTGATTTATTACCATATTTCTTTATCTTATCTTTGTTATTTTCAGTTGGTTATATCGGGTTATCACAAGTGTTGTGTTGTCCTGATATAGAAAATAACAAAGATAAGATAAAGAACGGATTTTGAGCGAAGCGAAAAATCTATTTTTGGGTGAGGTAGCCATGTCGTCCTGATGGATACCGGTCATCGAAGCTACGAGAGAAGAATGGCTTGGTGGCGCCTCTCGGTGGCGATTTGGCGCACTATTTACAGTACAGTAGGAGTGTCGAGAGCATTGTCTCTTTAACGACTCTCCTTATTCTTGCCACTCTTTCCCCTCGAAGCGAAAGTGCTATTGGGGGTGTAGATAGCCATAAGACGTGTCAAGAATACGTCCTCTGATATTACGCGATATCCCTTTTAAAATTTTAAGGGATATTCGCTCCAGGAGTTAGAATTCTGGATACCTTTGGTAAATTCTCTGGGATATATCACTGTAGTTAAATATACCTAGGAAGCTACTAATGAAGGAACTTCCATCACGAGGACATGGCCTGAGCCCAAAAAACGGGAAAGGCCCGTGCCAACAAGAAGAGTTGGCTGTAATACACTACGAACGAATGTGTTGCATACTGCATTAAATGATATACTGTAGTATTGTTTTATTAAAGTATTTCTTTATCTTATCTTTTTTTATTTTCAGTTGGATTTGTGTTTGTAAGTCAAGGAGCTTCTAATCTCAATTTTCCAAAACTTATTTGATGACATTTTAGAGAACTTTGAAGATACAATTAATTATTCTTGTTTATTTACTTTTCAGATATGATGTAAGATGATCAATTAATTGAAGAAGTTTCTTCCACATAATCAGTCAACATGAAGTGGTAAGTTACAACAGATTCAGATTAATGGTTAAAGTTTATACCTCAAAATACTGTCTTGGAAGTACCATTATCATCATCATCTCCTCCTACGCCTATTGACGCAAAGGGCCTCGGTTAGATTTCGCCTGGGGGTGAATGTAGTTTGTTTGGACAGGGTAAGATAAGAGTTGGGCAGTCTAAGGGGTGTCCCTGGGGGATTAACCCCCCCTGTGAGTAAATATGTAAGGATATGGCTGTTAGGTTAGGTGGAGAATCTTAGGTTAGGTTGGTTAGGTTAGGTAAGGTTAGGTTAGGTAGGTTAGGTTAGGTGGAGAACCTTAGGTTAGGTTGGTTAGGTTAGGTTAGGTAGGTTAGGTTAGGTGGAGAACCTTAGGTTAGGTTGGTTAGGTGATGTTCTTATGTCTGTTTGTAAAATGTGGGTTTTCATTCTGTCCCAACAAACTACAAAGTCTCCTTCGCCTGTCGTCTCTAACTTGAGTATTTAATTCAATACTTCTCCATTCATCATTTCCCACTTCACGCTTCATAGTCCTCAGCCATGTAGGCTTGAGTCTTCCAAATCTTTTAGTGCCTTGTGGAGCCCAGCTAAACGTTTGGTGAACTAATCTCTCTTGGGGAGTGCGAAGAACATGTCCAAACCGTCTTCATCTACCCTTCGTCATGGTCTCATCCACTTATGGCACTCGTGTAATCTCTTGTAGTTTCATTTCGAATCCTGCCCTGCCATTTAACTCCCAATATTTTTCTGAGGGTTTTGTTCTCAAATCTACTAAATCTATTGGAAATTGTTTCATTGTCATACCATGACTCATGTCCATATAGTAACATATAGAAGTATAGATTTTTACTATTTATCCTTATTATTGTAGTTTATTTTTAAAAGTAACATGTTACTTTACGTTAAGGGCTGCTTTTCTGGTCCTATACAGCAGTGGAACCTTACTTCCTACAGAACCTCCACAGTCATTTTATCATATTTGTTCTAAAACATTCAGCATTTCACACCGCATATTGCTCGTTTATTGTCAAGTCTACACTATCGAAGCCCTTAGAGAACAAGAAAGTCTTCAGTTTCCACTTGAAAGCTAAAATTTAAATAATAATTTTGGAATAGATATTAGATTTGAGTAACAAAATTTTTTAGCACTTTATTCTTAATCAGAATGTTAGGTATAATAGATAAGAAACAAATGCTACACGTAATTTCCTATTTTTTGTAGAATAATGTGACCTGTCAGAGATAAGAGGCAGAGTTGCAGGTCTTCTAGGAGAGGGACACTCTAAAATCAAACCATTGTTCTCTAGTCTTGGGTAGTGCCATAGCGTGTGTACCATGGTCTTCCACTGTCTTGGGTTATTGTTCTCTTGCTTGAGGGTACACTCGGGCACTTTATTCTATCTAATTTCTCTTTTTCTTGTTTTGTTAGGTTTTATAGTTTATATAAAAAGTATTTATTTTATCGTTACTGTTCTTAAAATATTTTATTTTCCATTGTTTCCTTTTGTTTATTGGGTTTTTTTTATGTTCACAGATTGTGGTATCACTGAAAGGTAAGTGGTTTAATCGCATACCATTACTGACAAGTCCTTTAGTATTTAAGGAAGAGCTTATGGTGGTTTTACCTTCGCCAACATCGTTGCGAAGGTTATGTTTTGATAGGCGTGTATTTATTTATTTACTTTTTTGCCATATGGCGGCCCATTTTTATCCGATTTGTATGAAACTAGTGTCAAAATGTGCATAATTCAATTGTTTATATTGTGAAATACATCATGATATAGGCAAAGGTATGCACTCTACTGAGTGCCCGTTTTAGTTTGTGTTTGTTACCCACTGTTTGTATGTTTGTGATTCGCATAACTCACAAACTATTCGACCGAATCTCATGAAATTTGGTGTTATGATTGGCCATGATCCAAGGACAATTTGATTAGATTTGGGATTGATTGGGTCAAAGGTCAAATTCACGAAAAGGTATAGAACATCTTTTTGCCATATGGTTGTCCATTTGTATCCGATTTGTATGAAACTGGTGCCAAAATGTGCATAATTCAATTGTTTATCTTGTGAAATACAACATGATATAGGCAAAGGTATGCACTCTACTGAGTGCCCTTTTTTTTTTGTGTGAATATTTTACTTTCAAGAATGAAGTAGTGTTGAAATTTTATTTGACTTGACAGTAATGGTATGTTTGTTATCCAGATACACAAAAAAATCTCAAACATTTAGTTTTATAACGTCTTTCATCAGCGGCTCAGTTTCATCCAATCATAATCAAATTTTTGCTTAATTTTTCTGAAGATTAAATTTTATATTCTTCTATAACTTAGCAAATCCAAATTTGGAATGATCATATTAAAAAAATGAATGCATTAAATTGTTTAATAGTCTGATTTTAAAAGTTAAAAGTTTGCACATTGATAATTAATTTTTTTTAAATGTTATCTGGATAACTTAGTATAATCAACTGAAGAGGACTTCAGGATCCACTCATCAAAGAAGGAATCAAAGTAAGTGTTGACATTTTTCTTATTTTTGCTTTGCTGGGATTTAATGATATTCTTGCTAGGATTTAATGCTCTGTTTGCAGGGATTTAATCATGTTTTTGCTAGGATTTAATGCTCTTTTGCTAGGGTTTAATGCTCTGTTTGCAGGGATTTAATCATGTTTTTGCTAGGATTTAATGTTCTTTTGCTAGGATTTAATGCTCTGTTTGCAGGGATTTAATCATGTTTTGGTAGGATTTAATGCTCTTTTGCTAGGGTTTAATGCTCTGTTTGCAGGGATTTAATCATGTTTTTGCTAGGATTTAATGTTCTTTTGCTAGGATTTAATGCTCTGGTTGCAGGGATTTAATCATGTTTTTGCTAGGATTTAATGTTCTTTTGCTAGGATTTAATGCTCTGTTTGCAGGGATTTAATCATGTTTTTGCTAGGATTTAATGTTCTTTTGCTAGGATTTAATGCTCTGGTTGCAGGGATTTAATCATGTTTTTGCTAGGATTTAATGTTCTCTTGCTAGGATTTAATGCTCTGTTTGCAGGGATTTAATCATGTTTTTGCTAGGATTTAATGTTCTTTTGCTAGGATTTAATGCTCTGTTTGCAGGGATTTAATCATGTTTTGGTATGATTTAATGCTCTTTTGCTAGGGTTTAATGCTCTGTTTGCAGGGATTTAATCATGTTTTTGCTAGGATTTAATGTTCTTTTGCTAGGATTTAATGCTCTGTTTGCAGGGATTTAATCATGTTTTGGTAGGATTTAATGCTCTTTTGCTAGGGTTTAATGCTCTGTTTGCAGGGATTTAATCATGTTTTGGTAGGATTTAATGCTCTTTTGCTAGGGTTTAATGCTCTTTTAGTACGGATTTAATGTCATTTTGCTGGAAGTTAATGCCATTTTTACAGGGATTTGATGGTCTTTTGGAGGGATTTAATGATCTTTTCTGGGATTTAATGCTATTTCTGCAGATTTAATCTTATTTCTACTGGGATTTAATGCCATTTTTGCTTGGATTTAATTCTATTTTTACTGGGATTTAATGAAATTTTTGCTGGGAGTTCATGCAATTTTTGCAGGGATTTAATGATAGTTTCTGGGATTTAATAGTATTTTTCCACGGATTTAATGCTATTTTACTGTGATTTAATGCAATTATTGCTGGGATTTAATGTTTTTTGGGGGATTTAATGGGTTTTTCTAGGGATTTAATTTTTTTTAGGGATGTATTGCTCTTTTTACTGGGAATTTATGATCTTTTGTACTTGAATTTAATGGTCTTTTTACTGGGATTTAATGTTCTTTTTGCAGGGATTTAATGCTATTTTTGCAGGGATTTAATGCTCTTTTTGTTGAGATTTAATGCCCTGTGTACTCTCCGTTTGTGTTACACGTGTTAAATATTCCTCCTTGGTTATATAGGTTAGGCTAGTCCTCGTTTAAGTTTTGGAGATTTACAAACCCTTAGTCGTCGAGTTAATTTTATTTTATGTTGGTGATCACATAATTTCATAAAGCCTAGTGTGTTCCACATATGAAAACAAACCTTTGTAATGTGTTACACATTAAATTTCATTTGCTGTTTATACTTACCTTGTAAATGAATAATTTTTCTGCATGTGCAAGATGCATGTATACTTTACATCTTTACATATAATGTTGACACAAAAAGTGGAAAGTTGGCCATTGCAAATTTTAGTGGTCTTGTTCATTATTAGTAAATTATTTGTTCAACACAAAAATGTGGATCTTGGCTGTATTTAATATAATAAAGTAACAAGGGATTCATGAACCAAGGGCCTAGTATGTTACTGTGAACAAAGGATACATGAAGCAAGGGGCTGGTATTTAACTTTTTGAACAAAGAATACATTAAGCAAGGGGCTGGCATGTAACTTTGTGAACAAAGGGTACACGAACCAAGGGACTGGTATGTAACTTTGTGAACAAAGGATACACGAACCAAGGGACTGGTATGTAATTTTGTGAACAAAGGATTCATGAGCCAGGGGACTGGTATTATGTAACTTTTTGAACAAAGGATACACGAACCAAGGGGCTGGTATGTAACTTTGTGAACAAAGGATACATGAACCAAGGGACTGGTATGTAACTTTGTGAACAAAGAATATACGAACCAAGGGACTGGTATGTAACTTTGTGAACAAAGGATACACGAACCAAGGGACTGGTATTTGTGATGATGTCCTTGATTTTTTCTTGCAATAAATCTTCTTATTTAGTCTAGTATCTTACCTCTGCATACTATTTCTCGTTATCTTATTCCCTTTTGTTTAATATTAATTGAATTTCTCTCAGGAGTTAACATAAGCAAAGTTACGTGGGTGAGGGATACGAATGCTGGTTTCTTTCTTTACTAGACATAAAAAAGGGGTTTGAACATTCACTTACAAGCAGTCATAAAGAAAAACATGGTTTCTACATTAACACTTTGGGATGAATTCAGACGTCTTGACACTGGCTGAAGAATTTGATGAATCCTGGTTTAGTTAGGCCTACGCGTCAATCATAGGCCTACTGTCGTCGCTGAAGTATGAGCCTTCGTCAGGTGTTGGGAAGGGTGGCGCGAAGTTCTAGACACGCCTTGGTCACTCTGGGACGTCACGCCTCTCGGTCGCTCTGGGACGTCTCGCCAAACAGACTCACAGTCAATCAGGTGCGGGCGTAGTAACTTTGTTCGTCGTCCTTCGTTTTCAGGGGTAAATGTTCCCCTGTAATTTCTCGGCTGCTATAGGATTCTGAGTAATCGCCGTCCCTCAGTTTGGTATAGGCAGCCGCCACATGTTGTTCGTCAAGGAGACCCGGCAGGTTAAGTAGGTCTTTAGACCTATTATACAGAGCGACTAGGCTACTAGGAAGAGAGCGAGATGCCGTCTTCTCGTTGCTTATATATGGTCGTCCTGGGCGTGTCAAGCTATCCTTAATCACGTGACTTTTTCCCGGCTTTCACGTCTCACTCGTCTATGTTCCGTTCGACATTCAAGAACGGATCCTGTCGTTCGGGGAGTTGTTTACGGGAAAGAACCCTGGAGTCAGCGAAATTAGTTGAAAACATCCTACCTAACTCTCGTTCACTCTCCTGTCTCTCCACAATTCTTTCTATATCTTTACAATTACTACTAACTGCATTTGTCTCCCCATTTCTTATTAATTAATAAAACCCACAAATAAAGGCATCAATAATATACATAAACCTTCTGCATATGAAATTTATCCAAAAATAAGCATCTGTCTGACAGTATGTAACTTTGTGAACAAAGGATACACGAAACAAGGGTTTGGTATGTAACTTTGTGAACAAAGGATACATGAACCAAAGGGTCAGTATGTAACTTGTGAACAAAGGATACATGAACCAAGGGTCTGGTATGTAACTTTGTGAACAAAGGGTACATGAAGCGACGGGTTGATATGTAAATTTGTAACTAAGGATACATGAACAAAGGGCTGGTATGTAACTTTTTGACCAAAGGATACAGGAACTAAACGGCTAGTATGTAACTTTGTGAACAAATGATACATGAACCAAGGGGCTGGTATGTAACTTTGTTACCAAAGGATACATGAACCAAGGGCTGGTATGTAACTTTGTGAAAAAGGATACGTGAACCAAGGGGCTAATATGTAACTTTGTGAACAAAGGATACATGAACCAAGGGGCTGATATGTAACTTTGTTAACAAAGGATATATGAACCAAGGGCTGGTACGTAACTTTGTGAACAAGGATACATGAACCAACGGGCGAATATGTAATTTTGTGAACAAAAGATACATGAACCAAGGGGCTGATATGTAATTTTGTGAACAAAGGATACATGAACTAAGAGGCTAATATGTAACTTTGTGAACAAAGGATACATGAACCAAGGGTTTGGTATGTAACTTTGTGAACAAGGATACATGAAACAAGGGGCTGATATGTAATTTTATGAACAAAGGATACATGAACCAAGGGTTTGGTATGTAACTTTGTGAACAAGGATACATGAACCAAGGGGCTGATATGTAATTTTATGAACAAAGGATACATGAACCAATGGGCTGGTGTGTAAATTTGTGAACAAGGATACATGAACCAAGGAGCTGATATGTTTTGTATTGTAATATGTTTCCAAGGTTTTGTTCTTATTTTGTATTTCACATCATGAAAGTTAGGCATTGCTATATTTACGAGTTTTTATATTATTATTATTATTATTATTATTGTTGTTGTTGTTGTTGTTGTTGTTATTATTACGAGCTAAGCTACAAGCCTAGTTAGAAACGGAGGATGACATAATCCCAAGGGCTCCAACAGGAAAAATAGCCCAGTGAGGGAAACAAGGAAATGAACAAATTAAAAGAGAACTAATTAACAATTAAATTAAAATATTTTTAGAACAGTAACAAGATTAGAATGAATCTATCATATATAAACTATAAAAACACGAAAAAAATTAAGAAAAAGAGAAATAAGATAGAATAGTGTGCTCGAGTGTACCCTCAAGCAAGAGAACTTTCATCCAAGATAGTGGAAGGCCACTATGTGTGTCAACTAACCATGCACAGCTATAATATTTTTTGTAATTAGGCGTATTTGCATTGACTTGCCGGGAGTACCCTTTTAGCTCTGAAAAGTTTCCTACTAGCTGATTGGTTAGAATTATTTTGTCCAACCAATCAACTATTAGGAAACTTTTCCGAGCTAAAAGGGCAACCCTGCTAGTCAGTGTGCCCTTTTAACTCTGAAAAGTTTCCTACTAGCTGATTGGTTAGAATTATTTTGCCCAACCAAACAGCTATTAGGAAACTTTTCCGAGCTAAAAGGGCAACCCTGCTAGTCAGTGTGCCCTTTTAACTCTGAAAAGTTTCCTACTAGCTGATTGGTTAGAATTATTTTGTCCAACCAATCAACTATTATTAAACTTTAACGAGCTAAAATGACACCTTTGCCAGTCAGTGCAAATGTGCCCCATTAAAAAAATTGAGTATAGTCAACTTTATAGATTTGTATCAAGTCTCCTTGGAGATTAATTACCTATTATTAGGTCTGAGCTATAGTTAATATATGAAATATCTGTTTTAATGTTGTTATTGTTTTTTAAAAATTTTCATTTTAATTCCTCATTACTTCGCTTGTAGTTTATTTTCTTATTTATTTTCCTCACTGAGATATTATTCGCTGTTGGAGCCTTTGGGCTTATAGTATCCTGCTTTTCTAGCTAGGGTTGTAGCTTAGCTAATAATAATAATAATGATAATAATAATAATGAAACTCCTCTTCACGAAAAATCTGGTGACTGCCATAATACGCATATTGAATTTGGAGACCCTAGCTAACACTTAACTCTCTCTCTCTCTCTCTCTCTCTCTCTCTCTCTCTCTCTCTCTCTCTCTCTCTCTCTCTCTCTCTCTCTCTAATGGACTGCTACACCTTCGCCTGCAGCTCTGTCCTGACCACACGTTATTGACAGGGGAGAAGACTTGGCTTGGAGCAAGAAATATCCTCAACAGAAACACACACACACACACTCTCTCTCTCTCTCTCTCTCTCTCTCTCTCTCTCTCTCTCTCTCTCTCTCTCTCTCTCTCTCTCATGGTCTTCCACTGTCTTGGCTTAGAGTTCTCTTGCTTGAGGGTACACTCGGGCACACTAGCATATCTTATTTCTCTTCCTCCTCTTTTGTTAAAGTTTTTATAGTTTATATAGGAATTGTTTATTTTAATGTTACTGTTCTTGAAATATTTTATTTTTCCTTATTTCGTTTCCTCTCTGGGCTATTTTCCTTGTTGGAGGCCTAGGGCTTATAGCATTCTGCTTTTCCAGCTAGGGTTGTACTTTAGCAAATAATAATAATAATAATAATAATAATAATAATAATAATAGTGCACTTAATTAGCTTTTTTTCAACTAACCAAAGCTCCTGGGTGCTCAGTTTTCTTTTTAACTGACTTATAATTCATAGAAAACGTATTATTATTATTATTATTATTATAGTTTATGCTGGATTAAAGTATTTTATTATTATTATTATTATTATAGTTCATGCGAGCCTAAAGTATTATTATTATTATTATTATTATTATTATTATTATTATTATTATTATTATTATTATTATTATTATTATTATTATTATAGTTTATGTGGAACTAAAATATTTTCTTATTAGAGTCAAGGCTATGCGTAATAGAGTCCTTTCATTATACGTCATCAAACTTCCGGTCTGCCATCTTGGAGGACAAACATAGACGCGTTCAGTGAATGGCTGTGGTTGAACTGTTGAATAGTTAGCCATCTCATTACATTCACATTCACACACTGCCCAGTTTTTGCGCTATTGTTGGCTGTGGGAATCGAGGACAAAGAGATGACAAGAGTTTCTACCGCATACCGGCAGTTATTCAGAATCAGGACAAAGATACAGAAGAATTATCCAAACGCAGACGTGACTTGTGGTTGACCAGAATATCACGGCCTGATCTACGTGAATCCTCACTACCCTACGCACGTATCTGTTCTGATCATTTCATATCAAGTCAGTCTCGGCTAGGCCCTAAAAGTATCTTTATTCCTGTGTAAACATGCTATATCTGATCGCATGGGTGACTTCACAAGTATCATCGTCAGTTCAGTCACTCAGTGTGTAGTGTGTGTGGGGGAGGGGGCATCTCAATTTTTAAACTTCAAAAGGGGCATCTCAGATTTTCAAAACAAAAATTAAAAGTGCCCATATTGGCTATATTATTAACAAAGGCTACTTACCTAGGTCTCTATTTCGTCAAGGTGCTCATGCTTATATATAATTAAGTGTATATTTATATTTATTTTAATTTGTGTATTAAATTGTGCAGACATACAGGCCTATGTGATGAATAAACATTGATTATAAATAATAATAATAATAATAATAATAATATCTGAAAGCTGGTGTAACCCGAAGGGGTCTTCAGCTTATATATGAAACATCGAAAAAATAATTAAACTTGTGCATTTAATTGCAAGGAGGCAAAACGATCATCCAAGAGAATTACAATAGAGTTTGTCCATCATATGTTTATATGTATATAAGAAATTATAGCATTTGTAACCAAACACAAACACAATGGTTAGGCATGTACTGATAAAGATTTGACATTATAATGCAAAACTTTTACATACATTTTGACAATCAAAAATTATAATACACAAGGTTAGGCTAAATGATCAATATTAGCTTTATAATTATAAACACTCTCTTCATTGGCCCAGTGTTTATCTAATTTTGGACTTAAAAGCATTAAAGGGAAAAACAACAAATTCTGGAAGCGGATTATACAGTGGAAGTGTATGCCCACTCATGTTCTGCCTTCGTATGTTTAAAAAGCATCTGAATTGCATGTGCCATCAATTAGATAGAGTTTCTGCTTGTAAAAACGCTTATCATCACCCGACAATTGTTTGACAAAGTCGCTCTCATTGTCCATATTCGCTGTAGCAGCCGCCATGTTTTCGCTTTGTATGTCCTCCAGCATGGCCGCCGGCGATTCCTAGTGACGTCATTGAAAGGACTCTATACACAAATACATAAAATGGCTTCATAAAGGTTATACCATATGATCTTAAGTAATTTATCCAATAACTATTTGTTCATTGATGAATTGATATTCAAGGTTTTATTGATCATTATTTTACTTATACTATATACACATATCTAGTTGTTTATAGTCACTTTTTTTTATAGTTAATAATCACCTTATTTCATAAATATGATTAGCTATATTAAAACCTTTTCAAAGGCTTTAAAGGCCATTCATGAATGGCAGGGGCAAGGGATAGTGACATTGCCCTATCGAGCAGGACAATGCCCTAGAGACTGACCATATATACATATGATCAGCGCCCAAGCCCGCTCTCCACTGAAGCTAGGACTAAGGGGGGCCAGACAATGGCTGCTGGTGCCTCAACAGATGGACCTATAGGCTCCCCCAAACTCCCCATCCTTAGCTCACAAGGATGGCGAGGTTGCAGCGACCAAAGAAACTATCGAGTTTGAGCGGGACTCGAACCCCAGTCATCCACTGCCTTTGGGTGGAGTTCAGTTTGCTTGAGGGTACACTCAGGGTCACTATTCTATCTTATTTCTCTTCCTTTTGTTTTTTTAAGTTTTTATAGTTTATATATGTAAGATCCATGTTAATGTTGTTACTATTCCTGAAATATTTTATTTTAGTTCATCACTTATCTTGTAGTTTATGTATTTCCTTGTTTCCTTTCCTCACTAGGCTATTTTTCCCTGTTGAAGCCCTTGGGCTTATAGCATCTTGCTTTTCCAACTAGGGTTATAGCTTAGTAATAATAATAAAAACACTAAATATATAGAATTACAACATTTTCATAAGTAATGTAACAGATGATTATCCTCGTCTTTAAAACCAGGAGTATCCGAGTTAGGATGGGGACTTTCCTTTAGCTCTGGGAGAATAGATAGTAATCCCAATTGCTCAACCGGACTCGACTGAATCTGCGGTTGGTGGATCCGCGAATAAGGAGGGCAGACTGTATCGTATATATTTAAAGGTGTCTGGTTTCAGTTCTAGTTTCATCAGAATAGATGCTCACCAGATCGTCAGTTGGGCAAGCCCATTCTCCCACTGTGGTGCCTACAGCAGTGGTCTCCCCAGTAAACAGCTTCAACTCACGATCCTGGGCGAGGATCGATCTGGTGCCATGCGAATGCTAGGTAAATACGTTACCACTGCACTAGCTATGAGGCTAATAAGTAATGGCTAGATTATTTTATCAATTCCGGAAGGAATTATATTTCCAATGGATAAAATTGGTTTTGTAATAGATAGTTTTCGATATAAGTCCTACCATCGGGAACGAATTAACGACGTGCTCTACATCAAGTTATTACTATTGTATTGTGCAGGTAGTAAGATTTGGGGAAATTTATTCATCCCCTCAACAAGGTAATTGGGTGAATTTGTTTACAATAGATTGAGGTGTTAAATGATAACCTTAAATTATAAGCTTGGACTTCAAGCGCACATCTTGTCAATTAACTGGAACAGCTTAAGAATTCACCTCCCTGACATGTCGTGACCTCTGAAACATTATTTCTCTTTGTTAAATGTTTTCCTCAAAGTTAATAATAAACCAAGGTCAATAAAACTAACTCAAGATTCACAATTTTTTAGATTTTTTTTTGTGTTAAGATTGTTAAGGTTATTGATAACACCAAAAGCTTCAACTTTTATTTACTGTAGATACAAAATTTCTGAAAAATAAAAATATGACTTTAGAAAGGAAAGTAATATTAGTTTTATTTTTTATGTGAAACAGATTTTGTAACATGTGTGTCACTAATACATGGAACACTTTAATTCAATAATCCGCCCGCAGAGTTATCAACCTCCTCTGTAAGAATAATAGTATCGTCATTTGCTATGTATATAACTAGATCACAATCAGGACAAATGAATGTAATCAGGAATGTTTTGCAATTTACTGTACATCTTGAGGGACACAATATGCAGTAACAGTTTGGACACTCCTCAATAGGTGATTGGGTTATAAAATAGAAACCATCAGAAGGCTGTTCCACCATGCTCAGCGACATGTAAGTGTCGATTTTGAGAAAAGGTTTTTCAGTGGTACTGTTTTGTTTATTCTTTCGTTTTTTAGAACAAACTTTATCTTTGCTGTGATGACTCGTTTTGTGGCTCGATATCTCATGGGTACCATTTTTAAGACCTATTTGGTTTGGCAGAGATTCCTCAAGGCCTTTGCTGGTTCCAATCATACAAGAAAGTAGGGATTCATCGGAGAGTTGATGATTTGTATCTCCATTGTAGCTGGCATGGGGAAATTGAGAACATGTCACTTCAGCCCTTTTCGGAGTTGAACATTCCTTGGTGTTTTGAGAACGTTCATCCTCGAAGCCTCCAGAAATGTTTGATTTCCCTTCGCCTGTCAGTTCAGAAAACCCATTTCTTTCGATCAAAGTAAAATAATCTTTTCCCTTGTCATCCACCTCTTCAGTCCCTCTAGATATCTGTGATGAATCTCGTGAATCAGCTTCAGTATAACCTGAATATTTAGAATATTCTGCTTCTCTGTATTCACTGACATTTCTTGAATCTCCCAGATCACTCTGAGCATTGTTAGAAGTATGCATATTTTTATGCCTTTGTAAAGCTATGTGATACCTGCACT
The DNA here is from genome assembly GCF_036898095.1 of Palaemon carinicauda. Lineage (NCBI taxonomy): Eukaryota > Metazoa > Arthropoda > Malacostraca > Decapoda > Palaemonidae > Palaemon > Palaemon carinicauda. Next base: position 2,146,559 of record NC_090730.1, on the reverse strand, counting down.
TGTTTATGGCATACTTCCATGGAAATCTGCTTTCCAAAGATGTTATTTTGCAAATATACTTTTCCAATGCACTTAGAAGCTCCTCGTTTTGTAGGCCATGCTCAGCCTCGCCAAGAGAGAGGTTCTCCGTGATATAAACGAAAGGATCATTCACAAACACAAAATTGTGGTCACATTTTACATATTCGAAGGCGTATTTTGATGCCCATGCCGAAAAGATCTGGCAGTTTCTAAAGTAACTCTTACATTTTGAACATTTTGCCTCGCCAAAGAACAGATGCTCAGGAAAGTGGTCCTCTTTCACGTTTCTCTGACAGCAGAAACATTTTGAAGTCTTTGGAATTTTTCCAAGGGATAGTCTCGGTCTCTTTATATCTTTAAAAGATGTCTGGAATTGGTTTACATCTGTAAGAGATGATTGCAAATTGTTTACACCTTCAAAAGGTGACCGAGACATGTTAATTTTTTTGCAAGGGGACTGAACTGTGTAGACAGCAGTATTACTGCTGTGAGATATTTCTTTTGAATTGCCTATCCCATCAACTGAGGTAGGTCTACTTTTCGATGTGGAGAGGTTATCACTTTGATAATTCATTTCAGAGTCATCCTCAAATTCTTCAATCTTGATTATTGCTTGATCTTGCGTATCTAAATCATCTTCAAAATTAGTCGTTGGTAAGTTGGACTCTCTATTGCAGAGTTTATTCTCACCTTCCACAGCCCTTTTAAATATTTCTGCATTTTGCGTATCTGAGTCGTCTTTAAAATCAGCCATTGGTGAATAGAGGTTTCCATTGCAGAGTTCATTTTCACCTTCCACAGCTCCATGATTGATGAAGTTTCTATTCTCCTCAAGTATAGGTGCTGAAAGAAATTTTTTCTTCATGAGGCATGTTTTATTTTTACCATCACTCGTTCCTTGTTTAGAATTTTGTCTTTGATACGCTGCAAAAGGATCAAAGTGCTTCATATCCAAGTTTTGTCTCACACCCTGCAATCTCCACCTTTCGAGGAAACTGGCTCTCCATGTCTGACGGTCCAGCCCCGAAGGAGTTTTGGAAATATCAAGCAGGGACATGGCTTTTGGCGGTGAATCTGCAACAAACAAATGTATGTAGCATTTTGGTACAACACTGTAAAACGAAAATTCATAGAATATACAAATGACTACATGTAGGTACAACATATATCTTGTTAAAAAATAATGAACAAGGTAGCATACTGACATGGATGAAGGTCTAATTAAATTTATCTGTAATGCAGAATTCTAGAAAGTGAGATAAAATAATGATTTTCATCTAAATTTGTTTGGTTATAAGGTACAGTAACACGAAAAACTATACCTAATTTTCAGTAAGTATGCTGCTTTTGATAAAAAAAACTGGATTTATGAATCAAATCACTATTACACCTGGGTAGATTCCTTGCCTCTGCTCATGAATGGCAGAGGGCAAGGACAGTGACATTGCCCTAGCTAGCAGGACAATGGCCTAGAGTCTGACCATATACCTGGTGCCTTTGATAGTATGTACTGGATTTCAGAATGAAAACACTCTATTGCACCCGGGTATGTTCCACACTGTAGGCCGCTCATGAATGGTAGAGACAAGAGACAGTGACAATGTCCTAGCTAGCAGGACAATGGCCTAGAGACTGACCATATATACATACGATCAGTGCCTAAAACCCATCTCTATCAAGTTAGAACCAGGGAGGGGCAGGCAGCGCTAGCATTTTTTTAAAGTTTAGTATTTATCGTAGTGAAAAAGTGTCGAGGAAGATTAGTACAAGCCACTTTCAGAAGATTGATCATATAGCTAAATTGAGGACATTTTGTCTACATACTAAGTTGATTTTCAAAAAAGATAAAATGTAACTAAGTTGCAAAACTATAATTTATTTCAATGTGCAAGAGTATTGTATGTTAATGCAAGGCATAAACCACAATAATAATGGAAAACAAGTTATATCAACTTAACCTCATACCTAAAATATATATATATATATATATATATATATATATATATATATATATATATATATATATATATACACATATATATATATATATATATATATATATATATATATATAGATATATATATATATATATAGATAGATATATATATATATATATATATATATATATATATATATATATATATATATATATATATATATATATATATATAGTGTGTATATATGTATACACCAAGATCTATATACATATATACTGTAGACCTTGGTATTCACAACATGCATCATATTGACTCATTTATACTGGCAGGTGAGGCATTCGTACAATAAATAGCAAATTGGTAACGACATCTTGTCAACGAACTGATGACTGGCGGTCCGACATACTTGCTTTGAGATATCATGAACAGCGTTCCAACCCAGTGCCCCACGTTTATGCTCTACAAACAAATATCACAAACTCACATGTCACTATTTGAAGGCTATGAAACGTGAAGCAGGAGATGATGAGCAGAGAAGTATTGATTTCAAAGCTCAAGATCGAGATGACTGTCGAAATCTAACCGAGGCGCTTTGCATCTATAGTGTAGATGATGATGATGATGCTGCTATCAAATGATAAGCCACTAGAAGAGAGCTTACTTAAGTGCTATATGTGGATAAGATCATGGTGAGGGGTAGATGGAGATGGTTTGGGCATGCTCTTCGCACCCCTCCCCCCAAGAGAGATTAGTTCACCAAACTTTCAACTGAGCTCCACAAGGCATTAGAAGAGTTGAAAGGCCCAGACCTTCATGGCTGAGGACTATGAAGTGTGAAGTAGATGATAATGAATGGAGAAGTATTGAATTAAAAGCTCAAGATAGAGACGACTGTCGAAATCTAACCGAGGCCCTTTGCGTCTATAGGCGTAGGAGATGATAAATGTGATGATGATTAATATTAAAAGCTAGGCTATAACCCTAGTTGGAAAAGCAAGCTGCTATAAGTGTCACAATGTCGAAAAGCAAAGTATCAAAATGTCGAAAAGACAAAGTGTCGGAGTGTCAGTGTCGAAAAGAAAATGTCAAGGTGTCAAAATGTTGATAAGACAATGTGTCAATATGCCGAAAAGACAAAATGTGGAGGAGCCAAATGCCCAAAAGACAAAGTGTCGAAGGGCCAAAATGTTGAACAGACAAAGTGTCGAAGGGCCAAAATTTCGAAAAGACAAAGTGTCGAAGGGCCAAAATGTTGAAGAGACAAAGTGTCGAAGGGCCAAAATTTCGAAAAGACAAAGTGTCGAAGGCCCAAAATGTGTCAAAATGTCGAAAAGACAAAATGTGGAGGAGCCAAATGCCCAAAAGACAAAGTGTTGAAAAGACAAAGTGTCGAAGGGCCAAAATTTTGAAAAGACAAAGTGTTGAAGTGCCAAAATGTTGAAAAGACAAAGTGTCGAAGGGCCAAAATTTTGAAAAGACAAAGTGTCGAAGTGCCAAAATGTTGAAAAGACAAAGTGTCGAAGTGCCAAAATTTCGAAAAGACCAAGTGTCGAAGGGCCAAAATTTCGAAAAGACAAAGTGTCGAAGTGCCAAAATGTTGAAAAGACAAAGTGTCGAAGTGCCAAAATGTTGAAAAGAAAGTGTCGAAGGGCCAAATTTTGGAAAAGACAATGTATGGAAGAGTAAAAATGTCAAAAAGAAAGTATCAAACTGTTGAAAAGATAGTGCAGAAGTGTCAAAATGTCGAAAAGACAAATTGTGGAAGAGCCAAATGCTGAAAAGACAAAGTGCTGACGTGTCAAAATGTCAAAAAGACAAAGTATGGAAATGTCGAACTGTCTCAAAGATGAAGTGTTGAAGTGTCAAAATGTAGAAAAGACAAAGAATGGAAGAGTCAAACTGTCGAAAAAACAGTGTCGAAGTGTTAGAATGTCGAAAAGACAGTGTCAAACTGTCTTAAAGATAGAGTGTTGAAAAGTCAGTGTCAAAATGTCGAAAAGACAGTGTGGAGTAGCAAAATGCCCAAAAGACAAACTGTTGGTGTCAAAATGTCAAAAAGACAAAGTATGGGAGACTCAAAATGTCATAAAGGTGTCAAACTGTTGAAACTGATGAAAAGATGAAGTTTCAAAGTGTCAAAATGTAGAAAAGACAGTGTTGAAGAGCCAAATGTCGATAAGATAGTGTGGAAGTGTCAATATGTCGAAAAGACAATGTATGGAAGTCAAAATGTCGAAAAGACAACGTATGGAAGTCAAACTTTTGTAAAGACAAAGTGTCTAAGTAACAGTAACAACATCAAAACAGATATTTCATATGCATACATACATACATATACATACATATACCAAGGCACTTCCCCCAATTTTGGGGGTTAGCCGACATCAACAAATGAAACAAAAATAAAAAAAAAAATGATAATAAAAGGGGACCTATCCTCTCTACGTTCCTCCCAGCCTATACCAAGGCACTTCCCTCAATTTTGGGGGTTAGCTGACATCAACAAATGAAACAAAAATAAAAAAAAAAATTATAATAAAAGGGGACCTATCCTCTCTACGTTCCTCCCAGCCTGACAAGGGACTCAACCGAGTTCAGCTGGTACTGCTAGGGTGCCACAGCCCACCCTCCCCCGCTATCCACCACAGATGAAGCTTCATAACGCTGAATCCTCTACGGCTGCTACCTCCGCGGTTATCTAAGGCACCGGAGGAAGCAGCAGGGCCTACCGGAACTGTGTCAAAATCGCTCGCCATTCATTCCTATTCTTAGCATGCTCTCTTGCCTCTCTCCTATCTATCCTCCTATCACCCAGAGCTTTCTTTACTCCATCCATCCACCCAAACCTTGGCCTTCCTCTTGTACTTCTCCCATCAACTCTTGCATTCACCACCTTCTTTAGCAGACAACCATTTTCCATTCTCTCAACATGGCCAAACCACCTCAACACATTCATATCCACTCTAGCTGCTAACTCATTTCTTACACCAGTTCTCACCCTCGCCACTTCGTTTCTAACCCTATCTACTCGAGATACACCAGCCATACTCCTTAGACACTTCATCTCAAACACATTCAATTTCTGTCTCTCCGTCACTTTCATTCCCCACAACTCCGATCCATATATCACAGTTGGTACAATCACTTTCTTATATAGAACTCTCTTTACATTCATGCCCAACCCTCTATTTTTTACTACTCCCCTAACTGCCCCCAACACTTTGCAACCTTCATTCACTCTCTGACGTACATCTGCTTCCACTCCACCATTTGCTGCAACAACAGACCCCAAGTACTTAAACTGTAGGTAGGTAGTAGGTTGGCCAGGGCACCAGCCGCCTGTTGAGATACTACCGCTAGAGAGTT
>NC_090730.1:2101235-2136235 GCF_036898095.1 Palaemon carinicauda | reverse complement strand
TTGTCAGTTATTATTCTGTTTTCTTCCTGTTCTGTCAGTTAGTTTTCTGTTTTTTTTCCTTATTTTTTGTCAGTTAGTATTCTGTTTTCATCCTTCTATTCTATCAATTAGTATTCTGTTTTTTCCCTTCTATTCCGTCAATTAGTATTAAGTTTTCTTCCTTCTATCCTGTCAATTAGTATTTCGTTTCCTTGTATTCTATCAATTAGTATTGTTTTCTTCCTTCTATTCTGTCAATTAGTATTCAGTTTTCTTCCTTCCATTCTGTCAGTATTCTGTTTTCCTCATATTCTGTCAGTTAGTATTCTGTTTTCTTCCTTCTATTGTGTCAGTTAGTATTCTGTTTTCTTCCTATTCTGTCAGTTAGTATTCTATTTTCTTCCTTCTATTCTGTCAAGTAGTATTGTGTTTTCTTCCTTCTATTCTGTGTCAGTTGATATTGTTTTCTTCCTACTATTCTGTCAATTAGTTTTCTGTTTTCTTCCTTCTATTGTTTCAATTATTATTCTGTTTTCTTCTTCTATTCTGTCCCTTAGTATTTCAGGGTTGCAGAATGAAGGGCCAGTGGTAATACAATCGTTTGTGCTTTTTGTAGCCAAAACTGCAGTTACACACACACACAAACACTGAGTGTCCCTGTTTGAATGTTACAGCCTGATCATGACCCACATAAAATGTATGAACCATGATACTGGTATGATTTAGGTCACGCCTCCGGATGTAGTCTTCAGGGTCTTACGCCTAAAATACGCTTAAAATAATCCTTGCGTTATTCACTCATTACCCATTTTTACTCTCTCTCTCTCTCTCTCTCTCTCTCTCTCTCTCTCTCTCTCTCTCTCTCTCTCTCTCTCTCTCTCTCTCTCTCTCTCTCTCTCTACATAGAAAACGTGAAGCAAGGAAATAATTTCGTTTCATTTCTTATATATAAATAATATAGAATTTACTGTTCCTTAAGTAATTTCATAAATTTCTTATGTTTCTTTTATACATTTATAAATTACATATAATTTATAGTTTAATAAATAAGTTCACAATTTGTTTACAAGATTTATATTTTACCATCTTCATATATATACAGTATATATACATATATATATATATATATATATATATATATATATATATATATATATATATATATATACATGTATATATATATATATATATATATATATATATATATATATATATATATATATATATATATATATATGTATTAAATATAGTGTACAGAACAGTTTCATAAATAAGTTTCCAATTTATTCACAATATATTTTATAATTTTCATTTATTTCCGATTTATGATTCTTCAGTCACTTAACCTTTGCTTATCTATATATTAATACGATAGCGTGTGTGTTATTTATTTTGTCACGCTTTGAAGAAAACGGAAATAATTTCATGGTATACTCGTGTGTCACGCTTTAAAGAAAACAGAAATAATTTCATGGTATACTCTTACAGATTCACATTAGACTTTGATTACTTAACCAAAGCAAATCTTATATAGTTTTCCCACTTAACCTTTTACTTACTGAAATTGATACAGATATTTTTGCATAGGAATATTTGTCATCAAGTTGTGGAATGATCTTCATAATCGAGTAGTTGAATCTGTAAAACTTCAAAAGTTCAAACTTGCTGCAAATGGTTTTATGTTGAACAAGCTGACATAAGTCTTTTTTTATAGTTTATTTATGAAAGATCTGCTTTAATGTTGTGACTGTTCATATGATATTTTATTTTAATTATATTGTTCATTACTTCTCAAATAGTTTTATTTATTTCCTTATATCCTCTCCACATTGGGCTATTTTTCCCTGTCGGAGCTCCTCGGCTTATAGCATCCTATTTTTTCCAACTAGGGTTGTAGCTTAGCTAATAATAATAATAATAATAATAATAATAATAATAATAATAATAATAATAATAATAATAATAATAATAATAATAATAATTTGAAGGACCCTCTAGCAATTTTTATCTCATGTAATGATTTCTTTACTCTATTCAACATTATTATTATTATTATTATTATTATTATTATTATTATTATTATTATTATTATCACTTGCTAAGCAACAACCCTAGTTGGAAAAGCAGGATGCTATAAGCCCAAGGGCCCCGACAGGGAAAATAGCTCAGTGAGGAAAGGAAATAGGGAAATATACTACAACAGAAGTTTAAGAACAATAACATTAAAATAGATCTTTCGTATATAAACTATAAAAAAAGGGAAGAGAAACAACATAAAAAAAAGTGTGCCCGAGTGTACCCTCAAGCAAGAGAAATCTTCACCAAGACAGTGGAAGCCCAGGGTACAGAGGCTATGGCACTATACAAGACTAGAGCACTTGAACAGATGAAAAAAATTCTCTAATCATACTTAACTGTAAAATGAAATTATCTATCCATTCATAATAACACATAATCATCTTTATTCTTCTAACGCAGGATGTTTTAATGAAAATTTTTTTAGCCATATAATCTCCAATATACCTCGGTTACAGAACCAAGTGTATTATTATTATTATTATTATTATTATTATTATTATTATTATTATTATTATTATTATTACTAGCTAATCTACAACCCTAGTTGGGAAAGCAGGATGCTATAAGCCTGAGGGCTCCAACAGAGAAAGATAGCCCAGTGAGGAAAGGAAATAAGGAAATAAACAAACTACAAGAGAAGTAATGAACAATGTAAAATATTTTATGAACAGTAATAACATTAGAATAGATCTTTCGTATATATAAACCATAAAAGCTTAGAATAACAAAAGGAAGAGAAATAAGACAGAAAGTGTACCCTTAAGCAAGAGAACTCTACCCCAAGACAGTGGAAGACCATAGTACAGAGGTCATGTGTGTGTTGTCAATGCTCTATAAACTATGAAAACTTGAAAGAAAAAACAAGAGGAAGAGAAGTAAGATAGAATATTGTGCCTGAGTTTACCCTCAAGCAAGAGAACTCTACCCTAAGACAGTGGAAGACCATGGTACAGAGGCTATGGCACTATCAAAAACTAGAGAACAATGGTTTGATTTTGGAGTGTCCTTCTAGAAGAGCTGCTTACCACAACTAAAGAGTCTCTTCTTCCATTACCTAAAGGAAAGTAGCCACTGAACAATCATAGTGTAGCAGTTAAGCCCTTGAGTGAGGAAGAATTGGCTGATCAAATTGGAGATCAAATTAAACCTGGCTTCTGAACATTATACACATCTTTTATGAAAGAAGACATTCAAGTCTTTCTCCTCTCTTAATCACAACATTGTAAAACAATCTGACACTTTCTGAAGCACATACTGAAATGGAGAATCTAAACGAGAAGGGAAATCTAGAATCATAACATCAGGATTATTACCCATAGAGACCTTCATTTTAGAAGCTACGTCCATGATAACATTAAAAGAAAGAATCTACTTTCAGGTAGTTAAGTTACTTGAAAATCTGATCATTTAATGGAAATTTCTTAACCATATAACCTCCAATATACCTCAGAGATTCGTCCTCTGTTACATTACAGAGTGTACTTACAGGTATTTCGGTTACTTAGAAAATCTCATTGTCTTCTCCTGATGTCTGATAACTCAAAATCAATCAATCAATCAATCTCCAATCCAGGCTTCTTGGTTGAATTCAATATCTCTTAAAAAGATGCAAATTTCTGAAGGAATTTCTCGTTCTTTATGTGCAATTGTTCCCTGTGTAGATGAACACTTGGATATTAATGTATTAGGCACCCCTTCTAGAGTAGGTATACCTCAACGTGGTGAAAGGAAATGTGTATCGCCATGGTCAGCAAATCTGTACTAGTTAAGGCCACCTACACTATGATGGTTTGCTGTGAGTGATCAGACTAAAGTCTCTCACCATCACCAATCCGCAGTGGCTAGTCTGGTGATGAGAAGGGCCTTTGTCCTGCAGTGGACTAGAAATGGCGACATTTTTTTCTAGTATTACACAGGCAATCTTGATGTTCCTCGCATTTAGTACTATTACATCTTTTCCACTTAGCAAGGCTACTCCTTTCCATAGCAAATTTATTTGTACTCTGATACAAAACTTTGTCCTTCAGTAAGGGTGAAATCTGGCACGGCTGGTAACAGCCAGTGAAAAATTATCAGGGTTTTGGCAACCATCACCCAGTATCTAATGGGGGTTTGGGTTTGATTCCTAACAAACATTTTTTTCAGGAGACAATGAATTTTACGACATTAGGATGATCGTGCTCGTATGCCTTATACGAGTATATAAATATTCCATAATACCTTGATTAAGCCTCCTTGTCAGTATATGATTGACTTCATAAGATGTTGTGAGCATTTCAAACAAGCTTGTAAGATAGTAGGAAGACAAAATTATCCCTTTTTGAAATTGATAGAGTTCTTTCTTTCCTATCAATCCATTGATATTGTAGGTGGATCTTGGACACGTGGACGCAGTCCGTAACTAATATTTACTGAATTAGTGTGGATACAAGCTTCAACAGGCTTGAGTGACGTCACTGACTGTGACCTATAAATTACAATCTGCGTGCCAGCCAGCTTCTTATCTTTAGACTTTGGCTACACAATCGGTGTAAAACGGGCTCCGTGCCTTCAGGCAGCCCATTAGAGAAATAAATTTTTCAATGGTCAACACAGGATACTGGATTGACATTATTGATCATGATGATGTTGGAATGCTTCGTCCATCACTGCTATCTGGTATTGAACTGGAAAACAGTACACTTGTTCGGGTGCATTGTGAACAAGTCAATCATTGGGCAAGAAGGTTTCTGCTATGGCTGGAAGGGATAAAGAAGAAACTATATATGTAGCAAGGGCAGCGCCTGTCACCCATCCCCTTTCCCGGTTGGTCCTCCGTAAAGTGCTTTTTGTCTTATACTTCTCCCCTTTACATAACAAAAACTGTAGATTTATCCTAGATTGAAGTTGAATATTGGATTGGAACGGCAACTGCAGATTCAAGAATAGCGATAATTTTTAATCACACTCTTATCTAAAAATCCACTTGCTTCTTCTGGCAAACAACATTGATAACTTGGTTTCTGTCACTGATAAGAGTGTAGGGAATTGTGAAGACTGTTATCAGGATTGTCAATAACAAAAGTTTTCATAAATACACAAACAGATTAGACTGTTCTTGTATAAAGACATTTGATGTTGCCGAAATTTATCATATAGATTCTCTTTGATAACAATATTAATCTACCACGCGTAAAACAGCCATTCCTTTATTTCCATTATCATTAATAAGGAGGAGTATAAGGAGCTGAGAAAAGTCAACAAAGAAACACTTCACTTTTTTTTTTTAACTATGAAGGTTGTATTGGAGGGGGTCCACTTATGCATTGCCCCACTTATTCATGACAATAGCGGCTGATCCTCAATTCAACCAGACTCTCTACTTGATGATTTATTATCTGAAGATAAATCATTGTAATCAAAGTACTTGAGCTTTAGTCGTCGTGGGAACACTGATGAATGATTTTTGTTCAAAGTGTGAATAATTAGTTATATCCCTAATCAGGGTTAAGTCTAAAGAAGAAGAAAGATTGTAAGACAGTAGTTACATTGGTCATGTAATTGCTAATATAAAAATCTATTATTTTGATCGCTTGGCATACACAGAAAGCTCGTCAGCAGTGCTTTGAACAACTCGCCTCTGCTTCTGCAACATACACTGAAAAACTTATCCTCTCCGAGATACACTGAACAACCCACCCTCAGCAACATACTGTACAATGAACAACCTATTCTCAGCACCATACTGTACACTGGACAACCCACTCTCAGCAATATACTGTACACTATACAACCCGCCCTCAGCAGCAATACTGTACACTGGATAACCTACCCTTAGCGACTTACATTGGACAAGCCATTCTCAGTGACGTATAATGGACAACTCACCCTCAGCAATGTATAATGGATAACTCACCCTCAGGAATGTATAATGGACATCCCACCCTCAGCAACATACTGTACACTGGACAACCCACCCTCAGCAGCAATACTGTACACTAGACAACCCACCCTCAGAAACATAGTGTACACTGGATAACCTACCCTTAGCAACATGTATTGAAATGCCCAATCTCAGCACCGTACAATGGATAACTGAGCCTCAGCGATGTATAATGGACAACTAGCCCAAAGCAACGTATAATGATGGACAACTGGCCCTCATCAACGTACTGTACAGTGAACAACCCACCCTCAATGATTTAGTGTGCCACTACGACTAGCACACACTCGCTCCTGTTGTTTATTAAGGCCCTTTTTGTCCTGGTACCTCTTCCACCCCTATCTGGCACTTCTAGTCCTTCATCATTTAAAAACCAAATGATTCATATCGACAATTTAGCCAGTATATTTCCTTGAAGAAGAGTTTGCTCAACAATATGATACCCTCATATATTCCAAATTAGTTCTCCATGGACTTCACTTTTCCCTGTTTTATATTTTGCCCACACCCTGCACCTTTCCTTGCGTCACTTACTTTTAAATTGGCTTTTTTTTTTCTCCTATTATCCTTCGTTTTGTTCATAATACCTTAACATTAATTTCTCCATCATCCTTTATGTAGTTTTGTAGTTTTGTACCATTTCTCTTACTTTCAGTTCAACTATAACTCCTCTTTTAGCTACTAAATCTCTCACTAATCCACTTCTAATTTTTTACAACAGCTACTAACTAGAACTCTAGAGTCGCACTTTTCCTTGCCTCCGGTAAAATATCAAATGATGATATGATGGAGTAACGCTCTCCCGAAAACCTTTAATTTGACTAATGTTGCCCCACAAGATTCAAACTTGTGTATAGTGGAACTAGTCTCCTCTTTACTCACTTGTAGCCGTCTCTACAAGACTCCTCCACTCTTCCCTATCCAGTGCAATGTCATTCCAGCGGATAGGTGCTCTCGAAAACCATGCGGTTGATTAATGTTGCCCCACAAGCTTCAAACCTGTGTATAGTGGAACTAGTCTCCTCTTTACTCACTCATGGCTGTCTCTACAAGACTCCTCCACTCTTCCCTATCCAGTGCGATATCATTCCAGCGGACAGGTGCTCTCGAAAACCATGCGGTTGATTAATGTTGCCCCACAAGAATGCAATCTGGGAAGTACAGGGGGGTTTTAGAAGAGGTAGGGGTTGTATGAATCAGATTTTTACAGTTAGGCAGATATGCGAGAAATATTTAGCAAAAGGTAAGGAGGTGTATGTTGCGTTTATGGATCTGGAGAAAGCACATGATAGAGTTGATAGGGAAGCAATGTGGAATGTGATGAGGTTATATGGAGTTGGTGGAAGGTTGTTGCAAGCAGTGAAAAGTTTCTACAAAGGTAGTAAAGCTTGTGTTAGAATAGGAAATGAAGTGAGCGATTGGTTTCCGGTGAGAGTGGGGCTGAGACAGGGATGTGTGATGTCGCCGTGGTTGTTTAACTTGTATGTTGATGGAGTGGTGAGAGAAGTGAATGCTCGAGTGCTTGGACGAGGATTAAAACTGGTAGACGAGAATGATCATGAATGGGAGGTAAATCAGTTGTTGTTTGGGGATGATACTGTACTGGTAGCAGACACAGAAGAGAAGCTTGACCGACTAGTGACAGAATTTGGAAGGGTGTGTGAGAGAAGAAAGTTGAGAGTTGATGTGGGTAAGAGTAAGGTTATGAGATGTACGAGAAGGGAAGGTGGTGCAAGGTTGAATGTCATGTTGAATGGAGAGTTACTTGAGGAGGTGGATCAGTTTAAGTACTTGGGGTCTGTTGTTGCAGCAAATGGTGGAGTGGAAGCAGATGTACGTCAGAGAGTGAATGAAGGTTGCAAAGTGTTGGGGGCAGTTAAGGGAGTAGTAAAAAATAGAGGGTTGGGCATGAATGTAAAGAGGGTTCTGTATGAGAAAGTGATTGTACCAACTGTGATGTATGGATCGGAGTTGTGGGGAATGAAAGTGATGGAGAGACAGAAATTGAATGTGTTTGAGATGAAGTGTCTGAGGAGTATGGCTGGTGTATCTCGAGTAGATAGGGTCAGGAACGAGGTGGTGAGGGTGAAAACGGGTGTAAGAAATGAGTTAGCGGCTAGAGTGGATATGAATGTGTTGAGGTGGTTTGGCCATGTTGAGAGAATGGAGAATGGCTGTCTGCTAAAAAGGTGATGAATGCAAGAGTTGATGGGAGAAGTACAAGAGGAAGGCCAAGGTTTGGGTGGATGGATGGTGTGAAGAAAGCTCTGGGTGATAGGAGGATAGATGTGAGAGAGGCAAGAGAGCGTGCTAGAAATAGGAATGAATGGTGAGCGATTGTGACGCAGTTCCGGTAGGCCCTGCTGCTTCCTCCGGTGCCTTAGATGACCGCGGAGGTAGCAGCAGTAGGGGACTCAGCAGTATGAAGCTTCATCTGTGGTGGAAATGTGGGAGGTTGGGCTGTGGCACCCTAGCAGTACCAGCTGAACTCGGCTGAGTCCCTGGTTAGGCTGGAGGAACATAGAGAGTAGAGGTCCCCTTTTTTTTGTTTTGTTCTTGTTGATGTCGGCTACCCCCCAAAATTGGGGGAAGTGCCTTTGGTATATGGATGGACAAGATTTAAGCTTGTGTTCAGTGGAACTAGTCTCCTCTTTACTCAATCAAAGCCACCTCTACAAGACTCCTCCACTCTTCCCTATCCAGTGCGATATCATTCCAGTGGACAGGTGCTCTCGAAAACCATGCGGTTGATTAATGTTGGCCCACAAGATTCAAACTTGTGTATAGTGGAACTATTCTCCTCTTTACTCACTCATAGCTGTCTCTACAAGACTCCTCCACTCTTCCCTATCCAGTGCGATATCATTCCAGCGGACAGGTGCTCTCGAAAACCATGCGGTTGATTAATGTTGCCCCACAAGATTCAAACTTATGTTTAGTGGAACTAGTCTCCTCTTTACTCAATCAAAGCCACCTCTACAAGACTCTTCCACTCTTCCCTATCCAGTGCGATATCATTCCAGTGGACAGGTGCTCTCGAAAACCATGCAGTTGATTAATGTTGCCCCACAAGATTCAAACTTGTGTATAGTGGAACTAGTCTCCTCTTTACTCACTCATGGCTGTATCTACAAGACTCCTCCACTCTTCCCTATCCAGTGCGATATCATTCCAGCGGACAGGTGCTCTCGAAAACCATGCGGTTGATTAATGTTGCCCAACAAGATTCAAACTTGTGTATAGTGGAACTAGTCTCCTCTTTACTCACTCATAGCTCTCTCTACAAGACTCCTCCACTCTTCCCTATCCAGTGAGATATCATTCCAGCGGACAGGTGGTCTCGAAAACCATGCGGTTGATTAATGTTGCCCCACAAGATTCAAACTTATGTTTAGTGGAACTAGTCTCCTCTTTACTCAATCAAAGCCGCCTCTACAAGACTCCTCCACTCTTCCCTATCCAGTGCGATATCATTCCAGCGGACAGGTGCTCTCGAAAACAATGCGGTTGATTAATGTTGCCCCACAAGATTCAAGCTTGTGTATAGTGGAACTAGTCTCCTCTTTACTCACTCATAGCCAACTCTACAAGACTCCTCCACACTTCCCTATCCAGTGCGATATCATTCCAGTGGACAGGTGCTCTCGAAAACCGTGCGGTTGATTAATGTTGGCCCACAAGACTCAACCTTGTGTTTAGTGGAACTAGTCTCCTCTTTACTCAATCAAAGCCGGCTCTACAAGACTCCTCCACTCTTCCCTATCCAGTGCGATATCATTCCAGTGGACAGGTGCTCTCGAAAACCATGCTGTTGATTAATGTTGCCCCACAAGATTCAAACTTGTGTATAGTGGAACTAGTCTCCTCTTTACTCACTCATGGCTGTCTCTACAAGACTCCTCCACACTTCCCTATCCAGTGCGATATCATTCCAGTGGACAGGTGCTCTCGAAAACCGTGCGGTTGATTAATGTTGCCCCACAAGACTCAACCTTGTGTTTAGTGCAACTAGTCTCCTCTTTACTCAATCAAAGCCGCCTCTACAAGACTCCTCCACTCTTCCCTATCCAGTGCGATATCATTCCAGCGGACAGGTGCTCTCGAAAACCATGCGGTTGATTAATGTTGCCCTACAAGATTCAAACTTGTGTATAGTGGAACTAGTCTCCTCTTTACTCACTCATAGCTGTCTCTACAAGACTCCTCCACACTTCCCTATCCAGTGCGATATCATTCCAGTGGACAGGTGCTCTCGAATACCATGCGGTTGATTAATGTTGCCCCACAAGATTCAAACTTGTGTATAGTGGAACTAGTCTTCTCTTTACGCAATCAAAGCCGGCTCTACAAGACTCCTCCACTCTTCCCTATCCAGTGCGATATCATTCCAGCGGACAGGTGCTCTCGAAAACCATGCGGTTGATTAATGTTGACCCACAAGATTCAAACTTGTGTTTAGTGGAACTAGTCTCCTCTTTACTCAATCAAAGCCGGCTCTACAAGACTCCTCCACTCTTCCCTATCCAGTGCGATATCATTCCAGCGGACAGGTGCTCTCGAAAACCATGCTGTTGATTAATGTTGGCCCACAAGATTCAAACTTGTGTTTAGTGGAACTAGTCTCCTCTTTACTCAATCAAAGCCACCTCTACAAGACTCCTCCACTCTTCCCTATCCAGTGCGATATCATTCCAGCGGACAGGTGCTCTCGAAAACCATGCGGTTGATTAATGTTGGCCCACAAGATTCAAACTTGTGTTTAGTGGAACTAGTCTCCTCTTTACTCAATCAAAGCCACCTCTACAAGACTCCTCCACTCTTCCCTATCCAGTGCGATATCATTCCAGCGGACAGGTGCTCTCGAAAACCATGCGGTTGATTAATGTTGGCCCACAAGATTCAAACTTGTGTTTAGTGGAACTAGTCTCCTCTTTACTCAATCAAAGCCACCTCTACAAGACTCCTCCACTCTTCCCTATCCAGTGCGATATCATTCCAGTGGACAGGTGCTCTCGAAAACCATGCAGTTGATTAATGTTGCCCCACAAGATTCAAACTTGTGTATAGTGGAACTAGTCTCCTCTTTACTTACTCATGGCTGTATCTACAAGACTCCTCCACTCTTCCCTATCCAGTGCGATATCATTCCAGCGGACAGGTGCTCTCGAAAACCATGCGGTTGATTAATGTTGCCCAACAAGATTCAAACTTGTGTATAGTGGAACTAGTCTCCTCTTTACTCACTCATAGCTCTCTCTACAAGACTCCTCCACTCTTCCCTATCCAGTGCGATATCATTCCAGCGGACAGGTGGTCTCGAAAACCATGCGGTTGATTAATGTTGCTCCACAAGATTCAAACTTATGTTTAGTGGAACTAGTCTCCTCTTTACTCAATCAAAGCCGCCTCTACAAGACTCCTCCCCTCTTCCCTATCCAGTGCGATATCATTCCAGCGGACAGGTGCTCTCGAAAACAATGCGGTTGATTAATGTTGCCCCACAAGATTCAAGCTTGTGTATAGATGAACTAGTCTCCTCTTTACTCACTCATAGCCGACTCTACAAGACTCCTCCACATTTCCCTATCCAGTGCGATATCATTCCAGTGGACAGGTGCTCTCGAAAACCGTGCGGTTGATTAATGTTGGCCCACAAGACTCAACCTTGTGTTTAGTGGAACTAGTCTCCTCTTTACTCAATCAAAGCCGGCTCTACAAGACTCCTCCACACTTCCCTATCCAGTGCGATATCATTCCAGTGGACAGGTGCTCTCGAAAACCATGCTGTTGATTAATGTTGCCCCACAAGATTCAAACTTGTGTATAGTGGAACTAGTCTCCTCTTTACTCACTCATGGCTGTCTCTACAAGACTCCTCCACTCTTCCCTATCCAGTGCGATATCATTCCAGCGGACAGGTGCTCTCGAAAACCATGCGATTGATTAATGTTGCCCCACAAGATTCAATTTTGTGTATAGTGGAACTAGTCTCCTCTTTACTCACTCATGGCTGTCTCTACAAGACTCCTCCACACTTCCCTATCCAGTGCAATATCATTCCAGTGGACAGGTGCTCTCGAAAACCGTGCGGTTGATTAATGTTGCCCCACAAGACTCAACCTTGTGTTTAGTGCAACTAGTCTCCTCTTTACTCAATCAAAGCCGCCTCTACAAGACTCCTCCACTCTTCCCTATCCAGTGCGATATCATTCCAGCGGACAGGTGCTCTCGAAAACCATGCGGTTGATTAATGTTGCCCTACAAGATTCAAACTTGTGTATAGTGGAACTAGTCTCCTCTTTACTCACTCATAGCTGTCTCTACAAGACTCCTCCACTCTTCCCTATCCAGTGCGTTATCATTCCAGCGGATAGGTGCTCTCGAAAACCATGCGGTTGATTAATGTTGCCCCACAAGATTCAAACTTATGTTTAGTGGAACTAGTCTCCTCTTTACTCAATCAAAGCCGCCTCTACAGGACTCCTCCACTCTTCCCTATCCAGTGCGATATCATTCCAGCGGACAGGTGCTCTCGAAAACCATGCGGTTGATTAATGTTGACCCACTAGATTCAAGCTTGTGTATAGTGGAACTAGTCTCCTCTTTACTCACTCATAGCCAACTCTACAAGACTCCTCCACACTTCCCTATCCAGTGCGATATCATTCCAGTGGACAGGTGCTCTCGAATACCATGCGGTTGATTAATGTTGCCCCACAAGATTCAAACTTGTGTTCAGTGGAACTAGTCTCCTCTTTACTCACTCATAGCCGCCTCTACAAGACTCCTCCACTCTTCCCTATCCAGTGCGATATCATTCCAGCGGACAGGTGCTCTCGAAAACCATGCGGTTGATTAATGTTGACCCACAAGATTCAAACTTGTGTTTAGTGGAACTAGTCTCCTCTTTACTCAATCAAAGCCGGCTCTACAAGACTCCTCCACTCTTCCCTCTCCAGTGCGATATCATTCCAGCGGACAGGTGCTCTCGAAAACCATGCTGTTGATTAATGTTGGCCCACAAGATTCAAACTTGTGTTTAGTGGAACTAGTCTCCTCTTTACTCAATCAAAGCCACCTCTACAAGACTCCTCCACTCTTCCCTATCCAGTGCGATATCATTCCAGCGGACAGGTGCTCTCGAAAACCATGCGGTTGATTAATGTTGCCCCACAAGATTCAAACTTGTGTTCAGTGGAACTAGTCTCCTCTTTACTCACTCATAGCCGCCTCTACAAGACTCCTCCACTCTTCCCTATCCAGTGCGATATCATTCCAGCGGACAGGTGCTCTCGAAAACCATGCTGTTGATTAATGTTGGCCCACAAGATTCAAACTTGTGTATAGTGGAACTAGTCTCCTCTTTACTCAATCAAAGCCACCTCTACAAGACTCCTCCACTCTTCCCTATCCAGTGCGATATCATTCCAGCGGACAGGTGCTCTCGAAAACCATGCGGTTGATTAATGTTGCCCCACAAGATTCAAACTTGTGTTCAGTGGAACTAGTCTCCTCTTTACTCACTCATAGCCGCCTCTACAAGACTCCTCCACTCTTCCCTATCCAGTGCGATATCATTCCAGCGGACAGGTGCTCTCGAAAACCATGCGGTTGATTAATGTTGCCCCACAAGATTCAAACTTGTGTTTAGTGGAACTAGTCTCCTCTTTACTCACTCATAGCCAACTATACAAGACTCCTCCACTCTTCCCTATCCAGTGCGATATCATTCCAGCGGACAGGTGCTCTCGAAAACCATGCGGTTGATTAATTTTGCCCTACAAGATTCAAACTTGTGTATAGTGGAAGTAGTCTCCTCTTTACTCACTCATAGCTGTTTCTACAAGACTCCTCCACTCTTCCCTATCCAGTGCGATATCATTCCAGCGGACAGGTGCTCTCGAATACCATGCGGTTGATTAATGTTGCCCTACAAGATTCAAACTTGTGTATAGTGGAAGTAGTCTCCTCTTTACTCACTCATAGCTGTCTCTACAAGACTCCTCCACTCTTCCCTATCCAGTGCGATATCATTCCAGCGGACAGGTGCTCTCGAAAACCATGCGGTTGATTAATGTTGCCCCACAAGATTCAAACTTATGTTTAGTGGAACTAGTCTCCTCTTTACTCACTCATAGCCAACTCTACAAGACTCCTCCACACTTCCCTATCCAGTGCGATATCATTCCAGTGGACAGGTGCTCTCGAATACCATGCGTTTGATTAATGTTGCCCCACAAGATTCAAACTTGTGTATAGTGGAACAAGTCTTCTCTTTACGCAATCAAAGCCGGCTCTACAAGACTCCTCCACTCTTCCCTATCCAGTGCGATATCATTCCAGCGGACAGGTGCTCTCGAAAACCATGCGGTTGATTAATGTTGGCCCACAAGATTCAAACTTGTGTTTAGTGGAACTAGTCTCCTCTTTACTCAATCAAAGCCACCTCTACAAGACTCCTCCACTCTTCCCTATCCAGTGCGATATCATTCCAGCGGACAGGTGCTCTCGAAAACCATGCGGTTGATCAATGTTGGCCCACAAGATTCAAACTTGTGTTTAGTGGAACTAGTCTCCTCTTTACTCATTCATAGCCAACTCTACAAGACTCCTCCACTCTTCCCTATCCAGTGCGATATCATTCCAGTGGACAGGTGCTCTCGAAAACCATGCGGTTGATTAATGTTGGCCCACAAGATTTAAACTTTTGTTTAGTGGAACTAGTCTCCTCTTTACTCACTCATAGCCAACTCTACAAGACTCCTCCACTCTTCCCTATCCAGTGTGATATCATTCCAGCGGACAGGTGCTCTCGAAAACCATGCGGTTGATTAATGTTGGCCCACAAGATTCAAACTTGTGTTTAGTGGAACTAGTCTCCTCTTTACTCAATCAAAGCCACCTCTACAAGACTCCTCCACTCTTCCCTATCCAGTGCGATATCATTCCAGCGGACAGGTGCTCTCGAAAACCATGCGGTTGATTAATGTTGCCCCACAAGATTCAAACTTGTGTATAGTGGAACTAGTCTCCTCTTTACTCACTCATAGCCGACTCTACAAGACTCCTCCACACTTCCCTATCCAGTGCGATATCATTCCAGTGGACAGGTGCTCTCGAAAACCATGCGGTTGATTAATGTTGGCCCACAAGATTTAAACTTGTGTTTAGTGGAACTAGTCTCCTCTTTACTCACTCATAGCTGTCTCTACAAGACTCCTCCACTCTTCCCTATCCAGTGCGATATCATTCCACCGGACAGGTGCTCTCTGTCACAAGTACTATTCACTAATTAATATATTCAAACACAAGCTATGCAATAGCACTTGAAGGTTCTTTTAATCTTTTAAATGATGTAGACGAAGTGGTGATAAACAAGTATAAGAGTTTTTTTTAAAGTTTTAATTATAACATTAGCAAAAAAGAATACATAACATTTAATTGATAATAAAAGTGAATAATATGGAATAGTCACGTGGTTATAATAAATGACAAATAAACATCAAAGAACGGTGATCATTTCATCAATAATAATGTACGTAACAAATATAAATGATTGCTATCTGATTTTACATTATATATATAAGCAATAGGTATCTTATTTAACAATAACCAAATACAGTGAAAAGAAGAGTACACTCGCGACTACTGTCGTGCGGTCGGTCACTTATCCCTTGTGCATAAGGCCACAACCCTCAAACATGCTTTCGTGTCTTCGACAGGCCAATAAACACGCTCTCTCTCTCGATCATAGCGACCAGTGCACATTTTACGATTACCGTAACATTTACCATTAAACACCAAGCACCAATACTTCGGTGACGGTAAACAACCAACACTGACGAAGACCACGTTCAAGTAGGGTTGATATATAAAATCCTAGGTGGCAGGGATCTCGACCTCTTCCGCACAACAGCACCACGAATGCACTCCCGAGTTATTTCTGGTGATCCCCATTTCACCTCTGAAGAGAGAGAAACAGTAACTAAACAACTGTCCAAAACAAAATATCACAACCAATCTTCATGGTAACAAGACTTCGTTGGTAATAACAGTTGGGTCTTTAACTCTGCTTAACTCTGAAATCCCTATATACATACAAACATTACTTACTATGATTTTAAATATAGTAATAACCTAAATAGTAAACAAATATATATAAGTACACGGTGACAATACCTCCCCCCTTAAAAAAGAAAATAACAATTTTCTGTACTTGCAACTTATATATCAGTTTCACATCTGCTCAAATAATCAGCTCCAACATTCTCTGAGCCTTTTATAACTCTTATATTGAAGTGATATGGTTGTAGACTCAATGACCATCGCATTAATCTTGGATTTAATTCTCGAGCAGTTTGATGATAAGCCAAGGGCTTGTGATCAGTCTCCAGAACGAAGGATCTTCCATACAAATAGACTGCGAACTTCTGTATCCCCCAGACTATGGCTAGGCACTCCTTCTCCACGGCAGCATACTTAGTTTCCCTCGGTAGCAATTTTCTACTTTCATAGGCAATCGGACGCTTCACTCCATCCACTTCTTGCAGCAGTATGGCACCCAATCCAGCGTTCGAAGCATCTGTATGTAATACGAATTCAGCCTGCAAATCTGGAAGTAAAAGAATAGGCTTGGCAGCAATTTTGTTTTTAAGAGAAACAAACGCCCGGTCATGCATTTCCTTCCACAAAAGGTTATTAGGCTGATTTTTCTTGGTAAGATCTGTAAGACAGGACGCGATGGTAGAGTAATTTGGAATGAATTTGCGATAATAACCGCATAATCCCAAAAATGAACGCAATTCCTTCTTGGTCCTCGGATGTTTTGCACCAACAATTTTCTCCACTTTGTCTTTAATAGGCCACATTTTATTACCGCCTACAAAGTGTCCCAAATATTCAATTGAATACATGCCAAAGAAACATTTAGTAGGTTTAGCAGTTAGTCCAGATTTTTTTAGTCTACTCAAAACTTCTTCCAAAAGATACAAATGCTCTTCCCAAGTTTTTGAATGAATTATCAAATCATCTAGAAAAAAACTCACACCCTCTAAACCTGCAAATAAACTTCTCATCATCTTATTGAAAGTGGCTGGGGCATTCACAAGCCTAAATGGAAGCACTTTAAACTGGTACAGTCCTAAATCTGTTTGAAATGCAGTATACTGTTTACTATCCTCATCCAAAGGAATTTGCCATTATCCGCGGGATAAATCCATCTTAGAGAAATATATACTTCCAGTTAAGCTGGCAAATATCTGCTCAGGGTCACACATAGGCTCAATATCAAAAATAGTTAAGGCGCTCAATCTTCTAAAATCTAGACAAATTCGCTTTGAGTTGTCAGGTTTCGAAACCACTACCATAGGGGCTGAATATGGAGAACTTGAAGGCTCAATAATATCCAAAACTTTCATAGATTCTATTTCTGAATTCACATCTCTGCGTAAAGCATAGGGAATTTTGTAGGGTTTTACTTTAACAATTTCTTCTCTTACCAACCTTATTTGGTGTTTGATCACGTGAGTGCGCCCGGGAATGTCCGACATTACCTCTATGTAGCGGCTAAGGAGAGCTTCTAGATTCTGCTTTTGATTCTCCTGCAATTCCTTATTCAGATTGGCTTGTTCCCAAGTAGGTGAAGGTCCAGTATCAGGCACTAGTAGGGGTGAGAAATCCTCCTGTGGATCTTCCTCGACCACTGCAATTGTACCTCCACTTTCTCGAACTTCAACAGAAGTTTTATTCCTAGGAATGTAAGCTTTAAGCAAGTTAGCATGATAAAGTTTCCTTTTCCCATTTATTTGAATTTCATAATCCATCTTCCCCCTCACACCAACAACAGGAAAAGGACCCTTCCACTGAAGTAACAATTTATTATTAGCCTTGGGTAATAGTAAGAGAACTTCACTGCCAATTTTAAATGTTCTATTTTTAGCCTTTTTATCATAAAAGAATTTATATTTACCTTGTGACTTCCTCAATTCCTCTTGGGCCAACTTACAAGTTTCTTCTAATTTTTCTCGAAGGTTGAATACATAATCGTAAGTAGTTCTTACCTCTTCCTCATTTCTCTCCTTATCCCACAAATCTCTCAGAATAGCTAAAGGGCCACGCACCGTTCGCCCGTATAATAATTCAAAAGGGGAAAACCCCATGCTTGCTTGTGGAGATTCTCGGTATGCAAAGAGAACTGCCGGCAGGTATCTATCACAAGTAGTAGGTTGTTCAGCACACATCTTTTTAATCATAGATTTCAACGTTCCGTTGAACTTTTCAACTAGCCCATTCGCCATCGCATGATAAGGGGTTGTAGGAAGATGCTTGATTGACAAAAGACCTCTAACTTCGTCCATCATCTGCGATGTAAATTGACTGCCTCTATCAGTCACCATTTCTTCAGGAATCCCAACTCTGGAAAAGAAACTTAACAAGGCATCAGCTACACGGTCAGTTTCGATAGATGGTAAGGCTAATGCTTCAGGGTATCTGGTTGCATAATCAACCATGGTCAGGATATATTTGTTACCAGAACTACTTCTTGGCAAAATAGGTCCTATCAAGTCAACAGCAACGCGTTTAAAAGGAGTGTCAATGAGCGGTACCTCTCCCAAAGGTACCTTTCCAACTTTTCCTTTAGGATAAGTTTTCTGACAAATGTCACACGACTGACAGAATCTCTTTACTGCTGCCCCAATACCTGGCCAGTAAAACTCCTGCCTTATTCTACCTAAGGTCTTCTCAGCACCCAAATGACCTCCAAGTATTCCTTCATGTGCCATGCTCATCACACCCTCTCGAAGCTTAAATGGTAATACTAGTTGCTTGTGTTCAATACCTCTGTCTGAATATATTCTGAACAATAATCCTCTCTCCAAAACTGCCTTACCTTTTCCATCTCTAGTAATAGCTTTACCAGTTCTTGCATCATCTCGCAGAGATCTTAAGCTTGGATCCTCTTCTTGCTCTTTCTGAATTTCCTTTGAATCCATGTCCCAAGAAATCTTAGAGTCTGACGTTTTCAGCTTTTGGAATGCAGATTTAGATGTCTTTGCCCCAGCTCTCGTTAATACGGCACCGGAAGTGGGTTCCTCCAACCTTGTTGCTCCAGGGATGTTACCTATAATGAGATCATAAAGAGGGTCCTCCATGCACACAACAAGGGTAGTACCCGTGAAATATGGCGATTGAATATATATTTCAGCCAAAGGATAAGTTTCTACAAGATTCTTGTTCATATATCGAATCCTACTCTACTTACCAGTAAAACATTCAACAGGCACCAAGTCTTTTTTAGCTACGACAGTTGTACAACCAGTGTCCCTCAAAACTATCACTGGGTTTCCGTATAAAATACCCTCCTTGACAGGCATATCAGAAGCAACACTTGCCCACTCAGAATGATCATTTTTAAACACTTCATTATTTATATCCGCAACAGGATCTTTAAAATTACCTTTACGGCCCTTTTTGGTCCAACAAACAACTTCTCCTGCTGCAGCATGACCACTTTTCTTGGATCCTTTTGCATGTTCTAGACAACTAGAAACCTTATGACCTATTTGTCCACATTTAAAACACTTAATAGAGGGTGGGCATCTAATGGGTTTAGCCATATGCTCAGGAAGAGCTTCCCCGGATAAGTCAACTCTGTCACCACGTACTGTAGAAAAATATTTAGAATTATGAAATAAACCTCCATGAGCTTGAACATAACTTTCAGCCAAATCAATCATTTTGTTAAACGATAATGGTAATCGCTCTCTCAGATGTACCTGCAACTGCCTGCCACAACTCTGCAAAAATTGCTCCATAAGAAATAAATCAGTTAAGCCTTCACAAGTCATTTCACACTTCGACATTTCAATCCACCTTTTCAAGAGATGTCTTAATCTAGACACAAACTGTTGAACTAGCTCATTCTTCTGAGGTTTAACTGACCGAAACTTTACTCTGAAACCTTCCTCAGTACAATCAAATCTTTTCATAAGTGATTCAGAAACCTTATTATAATCCAAAGCATCCTCAGGTGAAAGTCTAACGTAAACTTCCAAAGCTGCACCCTTTAAATGTGAACTTAGAATTATAGCCCAATCCTCTTTAGGCCACTTAGCTGCACTGGCAAGAACTTCAAACCTCCTAAGATATGCATCAATATCATCTTTGTTTTCATCAAAATCAGGAATAGAAGGACCTTTAACTTTTACTCTTACCTGGTTACCTTCAGTGTCGGAGCCTCCGGTATTAACTGGCGAGTCCTTTATTTCTTTTTGCAGTTTCAATTTCTCAATCTCCCGTTTTTGCAAACATTGTTGCATATTATACAAACTAATCTCATGAGCTCTATCTCGCTCACTTTTTTCACGTTCATATTCACGCTCCTTTTCTTTCTCTATGCGTTCCCTTTCTCTTTCCTCACGAGCAGCTTCTAGTTTTTCACGTTCTAATTCTCGTTCCTTATTTCTAATATCCCTTAAAGCACTTTGTTCATCAATTACAAATCTTCTAAGATCTTCGCCTTCATAACCAAGCTCTTTTCCGAGAGCTGTTAATTCCGCGATAGAAGACATACTTACTGACTGATTTTAAGATTACTCAATTTTAGCACAATTTAATTTTTTTAAACCACTGTCTACATCGTGTCACGGTCGCCAGATGTCACAAGTACTATTCACTAATTAATATATTCAAACACAAGCTATGCAATAGCACTTGAAGGTTCTTTTAGTCTTTTAAATGATGTAGACGAAGTGGTGATAAACAAGTATAAGAGTTTTTTTTTAAAGTTTTAATTATAACATCAGCAAAAAAGAATACATAACATTTAATTGATAATAAAAGTGAATAATATGGAATAGTCACGTGGTTATAATAAATGACAAATAAACATCAAAGAACGGTGATCATTTCATCAATAATAATGTACGTAACAAATATAAATGATTGCTATCTGATTTTACATTATATATATAAGCAATAGGTATCTTATTTAACAATAACCAAATACAGTGAAAAGAAGAGTACACTTGCGACTACTGTCGTGCGGTCGGTCACTTATCCCTTGTGCATAAGGCCACAACCCTCAAACATGCTTTCGTGTCTTCGACAGGCCAATAAACACGCTCTCTCTCTCGATCATAGCGACCAGTGCACATTTTACGATTACCGTAACATTTACCATTAAACACCAAGCACCAATACTTCGGTGACGGTAAACAACCAACACTGACGAAGACCACGTTCAAGTAGGGCTGATATATAAAATCCTAGGTGGCAGGGATCTCGACCTCTTCCGCACAACAGCACCACGAATGCACTCCCGAGTTATTTCTTGTGATCTCCATTTCACCTCTGAAGAGAAAGAAACAGTAACTAAACAACTGTCCAAAACAAAATATCACAACCAATCTTCATGGTAACAAGACTTCGTTGGTAATAACAGTTGGGTCTTTAACTCTGCTTAACTCTGAAATCCCTATATACATACAAACATTACTTACTATGATTTTAAATATAGTAATAACCTAAATAATAAACAAATATATATAAGTACACGGTGACACTCTCGAATACCATGCGGTTGATTAATGTTGCCCCACAAGATTTAAACTTGTGTTTAGTGGAACTAGTCTCCTCTTTACTCAATCAAAGCCGCCTCTACAAGACTCCTCCACTCTTCCCTATCCAGTGCGATATCATTCCAGCGGACAGGTGCTCTCGAAAACCATGCGGTTGATTAATGTTGGCCCACAAGATTTAAACTTGTGTTTAGTGGAACTAGTCTCCTCTTTACTCACTCATAGCCAACTCTACAAGACTCCTCCACTCTTCCCTATCCAGTGCGATATCATTCCAGCGGACAGGTGCTCTCGAATACCATGCGGTTGATTAATGTTGCCCCACAAGATTTAAACTTGTGTTTAGTGGAACTAGTCTCCTCTTTACTCAATCAAAGCCGGCTCTACAAGACTCCTCCACTCTTCCCTATCCAGTGCGATATCATTCCAGCGGACAGGTGCTCTCGAATACCATGCGGTTGATTAATGTTGCCCCACAAGATTCAAACTTGTGTATAGTGGAACTAGTCTCCTCTTTATTCACTCATAGCCAACTCTACAAGACTCCTCCACTCTTCCCTATCCAGTGCGATATCATTCCAGCGGACAGGTGCTCTCGAATACCATGCGGTTGATTAATGTTGCCCCACAAGATTTAAACTTGTGTTTAGTGGAACTAGTCTCCTCTTTACTCACTCATAGCCAACTCTACAAGACTCCTCCACTCTTCCCTATCCAGTGCGATATCATTCCAGCGGACAGGTGCTCTCGAATACCATGCGGTTGATTAATGTTGGCCCACAAGATTCAAACTTGTGTATAGTGGAACTAGTCTCCTCTTTACTCACTCATAGCCGACTCTACAAGACTCCTCCACACTTCCCTATCCAGTGCGATATCATTCCAGTGGACAGGTGCTCTAGAAAACCATGCGGTTGATTAATGTTGGCCCACAAGATTTAAACTTGTGTTTAGTGGAACTAGTCTCCTCTTTACTCACTCATAGCTGTCTCTACAAGACTCCTCCACTCTTCCCTATCCAGTGCGATATCATTCCAGTGGACAGGTGCTCTCGAATACCATGCGGTTGATTAATGTTAGCCCACAAGATTTAAACTTGTGTTTAGTGGAACTAGTCTCCTCTTTACTCACTCATAGCCAACTCTACAAGACTCCTCCACTCTTCCCTATCCAGTGCGTTATCATTCCAGCGGATAGGTGCTCTCGAAAACCATGCGGTTGATTAATGTTGGCCCACAAGATTCAAACTTGTGTTTAGTGGAACTAGTCTCCTCTTTACTCAATCAAAGCCACCTCTACAAGACTCCTCCACTCTTCCCTATCCAGTGCGATATCATTCCAGCGGACAGGTGCTCTCGAATACCATGCGGTTGATTAATGTTGCCCCACAAGATTTAAACTTGTGTTTAGTGGAACTAGTCTCCTCTTTACTCAATCAAAGCCACCTCTACAAGACTCCTCCACTCTTCCCTATCCAGTGCAATATCATTCCAGCGGACAGGTGCTCTCGAAAACCATGCGGTTGATTAATGTTGCCCCACAAGATTCAAACTTGTGTATAGTGGAACTAGTCTCCTCTTTACTCACTCATGGCTGTATCTACAAGACTCCTCCACTCTTCCCTATCCAGTGCGATATCATTCCAGCGGACAGGTGCTCTCGAAAACCATGCGGTTGATTAAAGTTGCCCCACAAGATTCAAACTTGTGTATAGTGGAAGTAGTCTACTCTTTACTCAATCAAAGCTGCCTCTACAAGACTCCTCCACTCTTCCCTATCCAGTGCGATATCATTCCAGCGGACAGGTGCTCTCGAAAACCATGCGGTTGATTAATGTTGCCCCACAAGATTCAAACTTGTGTATAGTGGAAGTAGTCTACTCTTTACTCAATCAAAGCCGCCTCTACAAGACTCCTCCACTCTTCCCTATCCAGTGCGATATCATTCCAGTGGACAGGTTCTCTCGAAAACCATGCGGTTGATTAATGTTGCCCCACAAGATTCAAACTTGTGTTTAGTGGAACTAGTCTCCTCTTTACTCACTCATAGCTGTCTCTACAAGACTCCTCCACTCTTCCCTATCCAGTGCGATATCATTCCAGCGGACAGGTGCTCTCGAAAACCATGCGGTTGATTAATGTTGCCCCACAAGATTCAAACTTGTGTATAGTGGAAGTAGTCTACTCTTTACTCAATCAAAGCCGCCTCTACAAGACTCCTCCACTCTTCCCTATCCAGTGCGATATCATTCCAGTGGACAGGTTCTCTCGAAAACCATGCGGTTGATTAATGTTGCCCCACAAGATTCAAACTTGTGTTTAGTGGAACTAGTCTCCTCTTTACTCACTCATAGCTGTCTCTACAAGACTCCTCCACTCTTCCCTATCCAGTGCGATATCATTCCAGTGGACAGGTTCTCTCGAAAACCATGCGGTTGATTAATGTTGCCCCACAAGATTCAAACTTGTGTTTAGTGGAACTAGTCTCCTCTTTACTCACTCATAGCTGTCTCTACAAGACTCCTCCACTCTTCCCTATCCAGTGCGATATCGTTCCAGCGGACAGGTGCTCTCGAAAACCATGCGGTTGATTAATGTTGCCCCACAAGATTCAAACTTGTGTATAGTGGAAGTAGTCTACTCTTTACTCAATCAAAGCCGCCTCTACAAGACTCCTCCACTCTTCCCTATCCAGTGCGATATCATTCCAGTGGACAGGTTCTCTCGAAAACCATGCGGTTGATTAATGTTGCCCCACAAGATTCAAACTTGTGTTTAGTGGAACTAGTCTCCTCTTTACTCACTCATAGCTGTCTCTACAAGACTCCTCCACTCTTCCCTATCCAGTGCGATATCATTCCAGCGGACAGGTGCTCTCGAAAACCATGCGGTTGATTAATGTTGCCCCACAAGATTCAAACTTGTGTATAGTGGAAGTAGTCTCCTCTTTACTCACTCATAGCTGTCTCTACAAGACTCCTCCACTCTTCCCTATCCAGTGCGATATCATTCCAGCAGGCAGGTGTTCCAGGTCTCAGCTGCTCCTCATCCCTTTTGACAAACATTTTATTACTTTTATTACGTTTTTATAAAATAATTTCTATTATTTTTTACAATATTTTCTTTTCCTTCAGTTTTGCTTCACTTTGTCTTAGTTTTACTTTTTTTTTCATTATTCAGCATCAGGTAGAATTAATTTTTATCAATGGATCCTTCATCTTAGGTTACGGTTCATTTTCCTTTTGCTTACACATACATCGAGTAGTGTGGCCTATTCTTTACATATTGTCTTGTGTCATCTTACACCTGACAACACTGAGGTTACCAAACAATTCTTCTTCTCTTAAGGGGTTAACTATTCGACTGTAATTTTTCAGTGGCCACTTTCCTCTTGGTAAGGGAAGAAGAGACTCTTGAGATATGGTAAGCTGCTGTTCTATTAGAAGGACACTCCATAATCAAGCCATTGTTCTCTAGTCTTGGGTAGTGTCATATCCTGTGTACTATGGTCTTCCACTGTCTTGGGTTAGAGTTCTCTTGCTTGAGGGTACACTCGGGCACACTATTCTATCTAATTTCTCTTCCTCTTGTTTTGTTAAAGTTTTTATATTTTGTATATGAGATATTTATTTTAATGTTGTTACTGTTCTTAAAATATTTTATTTTCCCCCTTTTCCTTTCCTCACTGGGCTATTTTCCCTGTTGTAGCCCTCGTGCTTATAGCATCCTGCTTTTCCAAGTAGGGTTGTAGCTTAGCAAGTAATAATGATAATAATATCACCATGAGGAAAGAGCCTTAGAATCATACGTCTGTGGCATTTCCTTGGCAATCATTTCAAACTTTGCATGGGAGGGAGAAATTCAATTTCCAAGAGTCTATTTATATGAGGCATTCATCATTAGCATTTTGGATTTGTCGTTTTTTCATATCAGGATGTCTTTAGTTCTCCATCCATTATATATATATATATATATATATATATATATATATATATATATATATATATATATATATATATATATATATATATATATGTATGTATATATATATATATATATATATATATATATATATATATATATATATATATATATATATATATATATATATATATATATACACACATATCGTAAAAATCACAGGAAAACGTGATGCTCAGATGCAGAAGAACCACAGGGAAAATGAAAATACGAAATATACGATTTAGTCCTGACTAGTTTCGTGATACCTCTTCAGAGGACTGAAGAAATATCACGGAACTAGTCAGGACTTAATCGTATATTTCGTATTTTCATTTTCCCTGCGGTTCTTCTGCATACATATATATATATATATATATATATATATATATATATATATATATATATATATATATATATATATATATATATATATATATATATATATATATATATATATATATATATATATATATATATATATATATATATATATATATATATATTTCTGCATTCTAGAATTTAATTAGACATTATTTTTGAAAAAGAAATGAGTCCTATGTTTACCGCTCTGTAGGTTTGTTGTTGTGGTTAACTCCTTATATACTTATTTATTTTCTACATATCCTAGTAGGAAGTTTGGTTTTCTATAACGTCCTTAATATACCGTGCAAATTTTGGTTAGTAGTAATGTGTGCGGTTTTGTGGGAAAATTATAAAATTAACTAATAGCATTTATTATTGTTTACCATAATTTAATGTGGAACAGTTTTCTAAGATTGTAACCTAAAAAGATCGTTTTCTATAACATTGTAAAGGGAGCCTTAGATATATTCACGTAACGAACCGAACATTATTATTATTATTATTATTATTATTATTATTATTATTATTATTATTGTTGTTGTTGTTGTTGTTGTTGTTGTTATTATAAGCTAGGCTATAACCCTAGCTGATAAAGCAAGATCCTATATGCCCATGGGCTCCAACAGGGAACAATAGTCAAGTGAGGAAAGGAAATAAATAAATGAAGGAACTACTAGAGAAGAATAATGAAAAATAAAATATTCCAAGAACAGCGACAACATTAAATATTCATAAATTTTGATTGATAAAACTAAATATTCTAACATCAAAAATATTACTTTTTCCCTTATAGGTAACATTTGTGTTTTAAATAATGAGATTAAAATAACTATGATTTGTAGTTTGATAAAGACAAGTAAAATTGTCATGTGAATTTGAAGATACCTTACCGGGGATGAAACGTTATGTGTATCAGCATGATCAGCAAAGCTGTACTAGTCAGGACCACCCATACTAGTTTGGTTTGTAGTGAGCTATCAGGCATAATTTTCACACCATTATTATTATTATTATTATTATTATTATTATTATTATTATTAGCTAAGCTAAAACCCTAGTTGGAAAAGCAGTATGCTATAAGCCCAGGGGCCCCACCGGGGAAAATAGCTCAGTGAGGAAAGAAAACAAA
Organism: Palaemon carinicauda; assembly: GCF_036898095.1. Taxonomy (NCBI): domain Eukaryota; kingdom Metazoa; phylum Arthropoda; class Malacostraca; order Decapoda; family Palaemonidae; genus Palaemon; species Palaemon carinicauda. The sequence continues at coordinate 2,109,223 of NC_090730.1, read as the reverse complement.
AAAATGAATATTTTAAGAATAGCAATAACATTAAAATAAATATTTCCTATATAAACTATAAAAACTAACAAAACAAAACATTACAGAGGATATGGCACTACCCAAGACTCGAGAACAATGGTTTGATTTCGGAGTGTCCTTCTCATAGAAGAGCTGCTTACCATAGCTCAAGGCCAATACTATTGGCGTTGCCATAGCTAGAGAGTCTCTTATACCCTTGCCAATAGGAAGGTAGCCACTGAACAATTACAGGCAATAGTTAACCCCTTGAGTGAAGAAGAATTGTTTGGTAATTTCAGTGATGTCGGGTGTATGAGAACAGAGAGGAATATGTAAAGAATAGGCCAGACAATTTTGTTTATGTATAGGCAAAGGGAAAATGAACCGTAACTAGATAGAATGACTCAATGTAGTACTGTCTGGCTAGTCAAAGGACCCCATAACTCTCTGGCAGTAGTATACTCCAAAGGGCTTCGTGGACTACATGATAGTCCTCCAGATTTGCTATGTAATGTTTGTTTATTTTTTGATAGAGGATTGGTGCCTTTAGACTCCTAGAATGTCAAGGATTTAATTTTTTCCAGTTAATGGTAGAGAGATTAGTTCACCAAACGTTCAGTTGGGCTCCGCAAGGCACGAGAAGAGTTGGAAGACCCAGACCCATACGGCTGAGGACTATGAAGCTTGAAGTGGGAGATGATGAATGGAGAAGTATTTAATTAAAAGACCAAGATAGAGACGACTGGCGAAATCTAATAGAGGCCTTTGCGTCAATAGGCCTAGGAGGAGATGATGATGGTCTGGTAGAAGAATCACATCGTTATAATTAGAATCTACTAAAATCTTCTCACCTGACCTGCATGGTATCTGAGCTGTATTCAGGGGGCTCTAAATTAGAGTTTGATTAACCCCCCCCCCCCACCATTTCGTTCTATGAAATTCTGGGCACTTCCATTTTGCGAATGGTCATTATTCACCCTTGTGTTTATTTATTTATTTGTTTGGGAGCAACTTTACACAAAAACTACTGTACCGATTTTAATCAAACTTGGTAGTCATGTTGGGTATGAGCCAAGGATGAATCTGTAACATCAAAGTACAAGTACGCAGCAGTACTTTGAAATTTACCACATCATTAAGTAAATGGCAAATACTTTCTTTGTTAATTATTTGTTTGTGAACATTACGTAAACACTACTGAACCAATTTCAACGAAACTTGGTGAACAAGGACAAATCCATTAGAGTTTGAAGAAAATACATCGAATTACAATTACGCAGTGCAGTTAAGAGAAAGATAAAACTGCTTGCCGTGGTGAAGGCTTGCTCTCAAGCAAGAGAACTCTAATCCAAGACAGTGGAAGACCAGGGTATAGAGAGTATTGCACTACCCAAGACTAGATTAGTGCCTCCCATAGTTCTCTGCTGTTGTCATTTAAATAAACCATATTTAAAGGACCTTACGGTCATTTAAATAGATCATATTTAAAGGACCTTGCTGTCATTTAAATAAATCATATTTAAAGGGCCTTGTCATTTAAATAGATCATATTTAAAGGACCTTGCTGTCATTTAAATAGATCATATTTAAAGGACCTTGCTGTCATTTAAATAAATCATATTTAAAGGGCCTTGCTGTCATTTAAATAAATCATATTTAAAGGGCCTTGTCATTTAGATAGATCATATTTAAAGGACCTTGCTGTCATTTAAATGAATCATATTTAAAGGGCCTTGTCATTTAAATAGATCATATTTAAAGGACCTTACGGTCATTTAAATAGATCATATTTAAAGGACCTTGCTGTCATTTAAATAAATCATATTTAAAGGGCCTTGTCATTTAAATAGATCATATTTAAAGGATCTTGCTGTCATTTAAATAAATCATATTTAAAGGACCTTGCTGACATTTAAATAGATCATATTTAAAGGACCTTGCTGTCATTTAAGTAGATTATATTTAAAGGACCTTGCTGTCATTTAAGTAAATCATATTTAAAGGGCCTTGCTCTCATTTAAATAGATCATATTTAAAGGTTTTGCAGTCAGGATTTTTTTATATAGCATTTATTTTCTGTTTAGATATATTGTATTTATTTTCTAGTCTCTCTCTCTCTCTCTCTCACTCTCTCTCTCTCTCTCCTTAAGCAATATATGAATTTTCCTCTAGACTTTATTTTCATTGTTATAATAATCTGATATTTTCTAGTCTCTCTCTCTCTCTCTCTCTCTCTCTCTCTCTCTCTCTCTCTCTATGAATATATGAATTTTCCTCTAGTCCTCTAGATTTTATTTTCATTGCTGTAATAATATGATTATTAGAAAGTTTATGATTTATGGCAAATCTCTTTTCACCTTTGGCTTTGTTTATCTTTTTACAGAGAAATCTCTCTCTCTCTCCTCTCTCTCTCTCTCTCTCTCTCTCTCTCTCTCTCTCTCTCTCTCTCGCTCTCTCTCTCTCTCAGAAACGTTATATAAGTTGGACGGACATGTTATCTTTCTGCATCTAGGAGTATCTGGCATCTTACAATTTTACGTAAGATACAACAGTGATGACGTCATATTCTGAATAAGGATGCTTAGAACCTGTTTTGTTTAGACCAAGAAATCTCTCTCTCTCTCTCTCTCTCTCTCTCTCTCTCTCTCTCTAGGTTTTCTGAACTTGGTAACACTGGAGAAGAAGTAAAAATCTCTCTCTCTCTCTCTCTCTCTCTCTCTCTCTCTCTCTCTCTCTCTCTCTCTAGTTACTTAGCCTGGCATATATGGGAAAGGTTTTCTGACCTGTTTAATATAAAAGAAAAAGAAAGATTAATAAGATCTCTCTCTCTCTCTCTCTCTCTCTCTCTCTCTCTCTCTCTCTCTCTCTCTACCCAGGTTACTTAGCCTGGCATATATGGGAAAGGTTTTCTGAATTTGTTAGTATAAGAGAAAAGTAAAACTAATGAGATCTTTAGCATTAGTTTATTTTTTTCTATTTTTTTGCAAAGTAAAAATAAAGTTTTTTTTTTCAGCAAGAAAACCAACGTAAAGAAAAAGAAAATTCCAGGATATCAATTGACTGGAAATCCAGTTATATTATGATGTATATATATTATGAATTCTAAGAATTATAAATGTGTATTTCCTAATAAAAGATAAAAAAAAATCGAGTTCACCATAACTCTCCTAGATGGTGTACCATGCCTATAGTAAGAACAGGTTCACAGAACAGGTTTTAAGCTCTCTTTACTTTCCTTGAATGTCCCCCTGGCGACGCCTTTTGTAACTGCGTATTCTAATCGGGCTGTGACTCAACTATTTAAAGGTTGCAAAGGCATGGGACAGTGACACTACCCTTTGAAGCAGGACAATGCCCTAGAGACTGACCATATATACATATGATCAGCACCCAAGCCCCCTCTCCACCCAAGTTTTGACCAAGGAGAGTCAAGTAATGGCCGCTGATGACTCAGCAGATAGACCTATATGCTCCCCAAAAGGCCATATCTATTAGTTCACAAGGATGGTTAAGTTGCAGCGACCAAAGAAACTAACGAGTTTGAGGGGGACTCGAACCCCAGTCTGGCGTTCACCAGTCAGGGACGGTGGATGGCGTGCTCTGCGCAGACGTGTTAGAAGGGACATTCAGTAGGTCCGAGATAGGGTAGAATGACGCAACGCATAAAGGGGGTTTCGACTTGCTGCTGATGAGCCAATTGTGTAGATAAATGATGCTACTACATATATATATATATATATATATATGTATATATATATATATATATATATATCATCTCTATTCAAGCTGCAAGATATTGGTGGCCGGGTAGTAGCGACCTTGCCTGGTAATTGCCCGACTAGGGTTCGAGTCCCGGTCAGACTCGTTAGTTCCTTTGGATACTGCAACCTCACTATCCTTGTGGGCTAAGGATTGGGAGTTTGGGGGAGCCTATAGGTATATCTGCTGAGTCATTAGCAGCTATTGCCTGGCCGTCCTTGGTCATAACTTGTGTGGAGAGGTTGCTTGGGTGCTGATCATATGTAATATGGTCAGTCTCTGGGCATTGTCCTGCTTGATAGGGCAATGTTACTATCCCTTACCTCTGCCATTCATGAGTGGCCTTTAAACTTTTAAAACTCGCTCAACAGAAAATAGTTTGAAAAAAGTTTGAGCTTCTGAAGTTTAATCAGTTCAACTATTTGATTAGGGAGACAATTTCACCTTTTGGTCACAGATTGAATAAAGCTTCTACTCAAGAATGCCTTGTAATAAGTAAAAAAAAAAAAAAAAAAAAAAAAAAAAAAAAAAGGCGTATCAAATGATACGAAAAAAAGGCTAAGACTTTTAAAGGGCGTAACTTGCTTATCCGGTAGTGCGTGGTAGATGGTACTGTCTGGGAAGATCTGTATGTTGTGGAAGTTTAGGTAGACAGCAGCCAATGGGAGAAATCAGTTGATGGGTAGTAGGTAGTAGGTTGGCCAGGGCACTAGCCACCCGTTGAGATAATACCGCTAGAGTGTTTAAAGGTTTAAAGGTCACTCATGAATGGCAGAGGCAAGGGACAGTGACATTGCCCTAGCAATCAGGACAATGCCCTAGAGACTGACCATATATGATCAGCGCCCAAGCCTCCTCTCCACCCAAGCTAGGACCAGGGAGGGCCAGGCAGTGGCTGCTGACGACTCAGCAGATAGACTTATAGGCTCCCCCAAACCCCGCAACCTTACCTCACAAGGATGGTAAGGTTGCAGACACTAATGGCACTAACGAGTCTGAGCGGGACTCGAACCCCCGACTGGCAAACACCAGGCAGAGACATTACCAATCAGGCCACAGCAACCTGTGGGGTCTTTTGACTGCCCAGACAGTACTACATTGGATCCTTCTCTCTGGTTACGGTTCATTTTCCCTTTGCCTTTACACACACGCACACCTAATAGTCTGGCCTATTCTTTACACATTCTCCTCTGTCCTCATAAACATGACAACATTGAGATTACCAAACAATTCTTCTTACATCACTGTAATTGTTCAGGGGAAATTTTTCTCTTGGTAAGGGTAGAAGAGACTCTTCAGCTAAGGTAAGCAGCTCCTCTAGAAAAAGGACACTCCAAAATCAAACCATTGTTCTCTAGTCTTGGGTAGTGCCGTAGCCTCTGTACCATGGTCTTCCACTGTCTTTTGGGTTAGAGTTCTCTTGCTTGAGGGTACACTCGGGCACACTATTCTATCTTGTTTCTCTTCCTCTAGCTAAAGTTTTTATAGTTTATATAGGAATGATTTATTTTAATGTTACTGTTTTTAAAATATTCTTTCCTTGTTTCCTATCCTTACTGGGCTATTTTCCCTGTGGGGGTCCTTGGGCTTATAGCATCCTGTTTTTCCAACTAGGGTCGTACCTTAGCGAGTAATAATAATAATAATAATAATTATAATAATAATAATAAAATGTCTATTCTTTGTCCGTCAATGCTTGATAGTCACTCCAGGGTGACGGGGTAAACTTGATATTTTCTTTTCGTCAATTATGTGTTAATCAAATTAAACCAGTTATTTTATTTATGCGATATTTAAGTTATTTTTATATATATAAAAACAAATATATCTCTCATATATATCTGGGACTGAAGAAATCAATTGTAAATTGTAAATGTCAATTTCTTTTTCCGCGGACTGTGGTAGTCACTCCAGGTTGACGGGGCGGGGGGGGGGGGGGGGGAGTTGTTTATGACTGGAAGTCTGGAAGATGTTGTTGAAGAACCTTCTCTCCTTGACATACATCCCATTAGGGGGGTCCCAGAGGGGAGTCCTACCACACGATAGCTCCTAATCATTCCCTCCTCTAGTCGAGTTTGTTTGTTAGTATGTTTGTGCCTGTGAGTGTAGACACTTAGATTTCACTTAATTGTGTAGGAAAGTTTAGAGTATTATTATTATTATTATTATTATTATTATTATTATTATTATTATTATAATATAGTTACGTTTGTTTGTTTCTCTGTGTCTGATAGTGTAGACAAACAGTTTTTATAGTTTACATGTGAAAGGTCTATTTTAGTGTTGATACTGTTCTTAGAATATTTCTTTTTAATTGTTCATAACTTCTCTTGTAGTTTATTTATTTCCTTGTTCCCTTGCCTCGGGTTATTTTTCCCTATTGAAAGCCTTAGGGTTGAAGCATCCTGCTTTTCCAATTAGGGTTGTAGCTTAGCTAATCATCATCATCATCATCATCTCCTACACCTATTGACACAAAGGGCCTCAATTAGACTTCTTCAGTCGTCTCTATCTTGAAATAATCGCTCGGGGAGTGCAAAGAGCATGCCCTAACCATCTCCATCTACCCCTCAATAATAATAATAATAATAATAATAATAATAATCCGTCTTTGTGTAGGTTTGGAAAAAATAGAAGAGTTCATCAACTCTATCCCATTGTCTTGGCGACTGAGAAAGTGGAAATCAAATAGCTGATATACTCAAGCCAGTGGGAATATTGTTATGTTCGTGCTATTGTTTTCTTTCTGTGGGGAGTGGGACTTAGGACAGGTAAGGGAGGTGGGGGGGGGGGGTCATTACCCCCCTAAGACTTTCCAGCCTCCCCCCCTCCTTCCCTCATCTAAAGAGCTGACGAACGAACATGCCCTTGGGTCCCTGGGACTGTCCTTTCCTTTAGGAACTTTCTCCGTTGTCTTGTATTCCAGGATCTCTCTCTCTCTCTCTCTCTCTCTCTCTCTCTCTCTCAGAGATTATTGGAAGGTTTGGTGCAAATTGGGTTGAAGAAGGAATCTCTCTCTCTCTCTCTCTCTCTCTCTCTCTCTCTCTCCTTAGAGATTATTGAAAGGTTTGATGCAATTTTAGTTAAAGAAGGAATCTCTCTCTCTCTCTCTCTCTCTCTCTCTCTCTCTAGAGATTATTGAAAGGTTTGGTGCAATTTTAGTTGAAGAAGGAATCTCTCTCTCTCTCTCTCTCTCTCTCTCTCTCTCTCTCCTTAGAGATTATTGAAAGGTTTGGTGCAATTTTAGTTGAAGAAGGAATCTCTCTCTCTCTCTCTCTCTCTCTCTCTCTCTCTCCTTAGAGATTATTGAAAGGTTTGGTGCAAATTGGGTTGAAGAAGGAATCTCTCTCTCTCTCTCTCTCTCTCTCTCTCTCCCTCTCTCTCCTTAGAGATTATTGAAAGGTTTGGTGCAATTTGGGCTGCTGAATCTCTCTCTCTCTCTCTCTCTCTCTCTTTAGAGATTATTGAAAGGTTTGGTGCAATTTGGGTTGAAGAAGGCATCTCTCTCTCTCTCTCTCTCTCTCTCTCTCTCTCCTTAGAGATTATTGAAAGGTTTGGTGCAATTTGGGCTGATGACTCTCTCTCTCTCTCTCTCTCTCTCTCTCTCTCTCTCCTTAGAGATTATTGAAAGGTCTGGTGCAATTTGGGTTGAAGAAGGAATCTCTCTCTCTCTCTCTCTCTCCTTAGAGATTATTGAAAGGTTTGGTGCAATTTGGGCTGCTGAATCTCTCTCTCTCTCTCTCTCTCTCTCTCTCTCTCTTTAGAGATTATTGAAAGGTTTGGTGCAATTTGGGTTGAAGAAGGCATCTCTCTCTCTCTCTCTCTCTCTCTCTCTCTCTCCTTAGAGATTATTGAAAGGTTTGGTGCAATTTGGGCTGATGACTCTCTCTCTCTCTCTCTCTCTCTCTCTCTCTCTCTCCTTAGAGATTATTGAAAGGTCTGGTGCAATTTGGGTTGAAGAAGGAATCTCTCTCTCTCTCTCTCTCTCTCCTTAGAGATTATTGAAAGGTTTGGTGCAATTTGGGTCGAAGAAGGAATATCTCTCTCTCTCTCTCTCTCTCTCTCTCTCTCTCTCTTTAGAGATTATTGAAAGGTTTGGTGCAATTTGGGTTGAAGAAGGCATCTCTCTCTCTCTCTCTCTCTCTGTCTCTCTCTCTCTCCTTAGAGATTATTGAAAGGTTTGGTGCAATTTGGGCTGATGACTCTCTCTCTCTCTCTCTCTCTCTCTC
>NC_090730.1:2051235-2096235 GCF_036898095.1 Palaemon carinicauda | reverse complement strand
GAATAAACGAACTCACTCCGTAATTGGCCCCACCGGAAGCTCCTTTCTCTCACGCTAAGCTGACGAAGATGAGGTCGGGGGAGAGATAGATACAGTAGGTGTCTAGAACTCTTATTCTGAACTTGGTCTGAACAAAGCGAATCACAGCCTTTGCTATACATGAGGGTTGGCTAGACCATTCTATAGAGTATAGACCTTGGCTCAAGGTATGGTCTGGACCTAATTGTATTATAGTGGATTTTGGGTCTATTGTACAGTACTTAGACCGTGGGTAAGTCTAGGATTTAATAAATTGGATCTTAAACCATATTTACTCGATTGGAATGTGTGTGTGTGTGTGTGTGTGTGTGTACAAATTACGAATGCCGACACGCGATGAGCATAAGATATATATTATAGCCAGGAAAGGAAAAATGAAAAGACTAGATTGGTGTTAGTACTATCTTCCTATAATGACACCACCAGACTCACAAATAAGACGATGGTACTAATTCCAATCAAGTATATATATATATATATAGAATGATATATATATATATATATAGAATGATATATATATATATATATAGAATGATATATATATATATATATATATACAGCTGTTACCATAAAATGAATTCCAAGTGGATATATATTCCCAAGATAGAATTCGGTATTAAATGCCATTCGTGGGTGATATTTACATTAATTAAAATCACGTGTGCTTGTGATATATATATATATATATATATATACTGTTTATTTATTTATATATTTAATACACTTGCTCTGCCGATCCCTCCTTGGTATAAAATGGAAAGAGAGATTAGTACGGGAGCTCACAGAGATTTGTATTACATTTCGAGTACAAAAGGTTTGATAGCTAAAATCATCAGCTAGTATGATGGGGATCCCCGAATGGTCATTCTTAAGTTATGCCGTTGGTGCGTTGAGTAGGGGGCGCAGCTTGAACTGCCCCCCAAATCCGGTTTAAATTGCATTTTGGAGTACATCAACCAAACCTGTGATAAAAGTTTCGTTTTGGCACTGTGATTACAGATGTGCCATTCTTAAATGGCGCAATTGGTGCAAAACACATTTAAGAAGGCCTCAAAGGGGGCACTACAGTCACATTTAAATCACAATTTGAGTACATCAATAAAAGTTTGTGGAAATATACCTTAGAGCTTCCTGATGAAGAATAAGTAATTCTTAAGTGTCAAATTTGGTGCAAAACCCATTTAAGAACGACCTAAAGAGGGCGCTATTTTTTTGCACATTTAAAACACGTCTTACGTACATTAATGAAACTTCGTAGAAATATTCTTTAGACCTTCCTGATAAAGGATCAACAGTTCTTAAGAGTCGAACTTGGTGCAAAACCCATTTAAGAACGCCCTAAAGAGAGTGTTACTATTAGGTTATTGAAAAGGCCTATATTCACTTTCCTTAGGCCTATATATTCACTCATTTCTTCTCCACATGTGCCACAACACACTATTGTGAGTTCTTCTGTTTATGTTATTACTACTGTTGTTTCACTGAATATATAAGTGATAACATTTTTGGAATGATGGTACTAATTGTAACTTTTCTTTTCAGGGGCTTGTGATTATAAAAATTAGGGTTGCATAATACCAGTATAGTGGCTACTTTACTTTGTATGGAAGATAGCCAGTTAAGAAGGGTTTAACTGATGTTTTTATTATTCCCTATGGCTGAATAATTGATCACAAATTTTGTAATATTTTTTAATTAATTTAAAATTTTGATAACCCACTAACATATTGAGGTCTTTTGTAAGTGTACGGGGTTATTTCAAAATTTAAGGAAAACTCATAACAGAATCAGGACGAACAGACATGCCAATAGAGACTGGGGTCCTTACACCAGGTTCTTTGATTGGGTTCCTCACAGGTAAACACTTCAACCAATGCCTGAGCCTCTAACCTCTCTTTGCCTTGCCTTCGAAAGCCTGCATTTCAAGGCCTTTCTAGAAACATGTGATTACAGTGAAGAGCTTCATACCCTGATATCTACTGTGAAAGGAAATACCAATGCAGGAAACCATGGGATTTAGCTGGTGATCAATGCAGATATTTTTGAAAATATTTCGAAAGAGTATTCTGAATTCACCAAGACAACTGTATCAGGAGCTCATGGATACACTGCAAAGTTCTGGATGATGTATGTGGAGTACATTAACATGTTTCACCAACTTGAAAGAGCTGTCCGGACAAATAACATCGAGCTCTGTCTTCACACTTACACTGATTATTGACCCGTCCTTTGCCACAGGCCACATCAACTATTCCCGGTGGTTAACAAAATACCAATTAGTGCTATTGAATATTGATGCGACTCATCCCAGACTTAGAGAGATACTTAATCGGGGTGTATACACAGTGCGAAAGACAGAACATGATTTCAGCAGAATTCTTGTAGATTTACAACTGGAACAAACTATTAATGCCGACGCTACATCTCGACTGACAGGAATCACCTCTTTCACTAATGACTACTCCGCTCACCTTAGATGGATGGTAACAAAGGCTACCCAAGCATCGTTCATTAGTCAGCAGCAAGAGAGGACAGGATTGACTAGCAAAGAAGATTTTACTACAGAACTTGGGCCAAGACGAATTCAACGTGACAATGAGGATCTTCAGAAAATCATCAAACAAATCTTAGATACGAACAATCTATTTGAAACACGGGAAGGTTCAGAGGTATTGTACAATATTTCCACAGGAAAAGGTACCAATGATGAAATCCATGAATGCCTTCTCTGTGTACCAACCAAAGGAAAAGTCAGACACAAGGAATGCATCCAGGCTGGCATGAGTAATCTAAATAAAATTTGAAAATCTAATAAAGAAGGAAAAGCTGAAAACCTTTGTAGATGGCTGAGCAAGCAATTGTCGGATAAATAACACTTTAAGTTGCAGTGCTTAAGAGATCACGTGATCTGATGGGACGTCTCCTTGTACTGTCCACCAAGAAGAGACAATGACATGCAGCATATTCTCCAGTACCCATTGATTCCAATACCTCTGTCCTTGACCAGCCCTGAAGAAGTGATGTCAAAGACCGATAGGAGTGCGGTCTTTAATATATCGAGAGTAAATTGAAAGGTCTTGAACAGCAGCTAAAGCACTTCAGTGCTTATATCATAGATGGACATTTTCTCTTACCCCTAAATTTGTCCCCACATACAGAGGACTAGCCAGAAGTATTCTTACCCAGAGTTTAACAATGTCAGTCATACGCATACACATAGACTTTGATGACTATCCACAGACTTCTATTAAGGACACTGAAAGAGACAGGTGGGGACCTGACAACAGAACCTTCACCATCACAGGGTCAGAGCAGAGACGAGTGCCAAGAAATCTAAACGATGGCCTAAAGTCCAAGTCCTTCAAGAAGCAGTTACCTCAGTTTCTTACCAATGAATGGCAAAACCCTTCATATGCTAAAATTTTTGGCGATTGTGAAGTCTTCTTAGATGTCTAAGGGGAATGTTATAAGTTCCAGGTGACAGAGGGTATGATACAGCGAAACACAGTAGATGAATTAGCCCTTATCAGTTGATCATGAGAATTGACACAGTGGTCGCAGCATCCGACACAGATATTGCAGTGAAATTATTGTACCACTGCAATAGCTTTCAGCCAACATTGCGGATGGATATAAGAACAGTTTCAAAGAGCAATCGTCATTAAGTCAGCCTGACTGCAATATGGAAGGAACTAATACCATATCTTTGTGCAGCATTGCCAGCTTTCCATCCCGTCACAGGATCAGAGTATGCATCAGCGTTTGTCAGAAAAGGGAAGGTCAGGCCTCTCCAAACTCTAGGAAAGCAACCTGACTCTCAGAAGACTTTCAGAGTAATGGCAATGAGCTCTACAATTTCTAGTACGACGAATGAAGCTCTTCAGAGGTTCACAGCCACAATGTATGGAGCTGAGGACAAAGCAAACACTTGGCTGAATGAATTGAGGTATGCGAAGTTTATGAAGACATGGACCAAATCGAAATGGAAAATACCTACTAGCCAATTGGAAGGGCATAGATGCAAGTGGACTAGTACCTTGCGAAGGCGAGCTCAATCCTTAAATTGAGTGTGCCTCTATTGTAGCTAACAACAAAGAGCAGATCAAACTCATATAGCGTAGCATCCCTCAGAAGAAAATGGCTGGGAGTTGGTTAATGGCTATTACAAACCGGTTAGATTCGAAGGGGAGCATTTCCATGAATGCCTTATCCCAGAAACGGATGATTTAGAAGCATTGGACAATGATGAGGACGACTTGGACATTGCATCTTCAGATGAAGATGAGTGTTGTGATGAGGATGACTAAAATCTTGTTACAGAAAGGCAGGCTGAGATGATAATTAACTATACCAGTAAATACTAGTTGAACTCATGATTATAAGTATATTCACATATCTTTTCCTAACAGAGAGAGAGAGAGAGAGAGAGAGAGAGAGAGAGAGAGAGAGAGAGAGAGAGAGAGAGAGAGAGATATTCATCAGCAGTTTTAATGTTTCATCTTATAAACTTTAGCAATAGATTTATAGCAAATATGAAACATGTATGTGTGCACTAATTAATATGAGTGTGTCTATCAAAAGGCAGTTTTGGTTTCAAAGAGCATAATCACTTGCAAATAGACATGTTAGTGCCCGGTCATCGCCTGTGGCAGCATATTATTAGATAGCAATGTTTTAACACATTTACGACTACTACTATCTTACAAAAGGTGTGAAACATTACACTTGAAGAAAAAAATAATTCACGAGTTAAATAAGTTAGATAGTGAATTATGACATCCAGTTAAATAGCATAAATGAAGATTGAATTGTAATCAGTATTGGCACGTATGGTATTTCCCACTTCACCAGTGCACCTTTTCTTGTATTCGCTCTACACCAGTGAACTTTTTCTTGAATTCACTCTTCACCAATGTACTTTTCTTGTATTCACTCTTCACCAGTGCACCTTTTCTTGCATTCACTCTTCACCAGTGCACCTTTTCTTGTATTCGCTCTTCACCAGTGCACCTTTTCTTGTATTCGCTCTTCACCTGTGAACATTTTCCTGAATTCACTCTTCACCAGTGTACTTTTTCTTGTATTCACTCCTCACCAGTGCACCTTTTCTTGCATTCACTCTTCACCAGTTCACCTTTTCTTGTATTCACTGATCACCAGTGCACTTTGTTTGTATAAATAAATACTTAAATATATAAATTTGCAGTTCCTTTGTTCTTCTATATCATATAAAACAAAGATTCTCACAGTTTTATTAATGGTACATAGAGAGGTCATGGCACTAGAAAATATACGTTAATCCTCCATGTGCTAATATTGCTCTCTCTTTAGGCCGTTCTTAAATGGGTTTTGCACCAAGTTCGACTCTTAAGACCTGTTGATTCTTTATCAGGAAGGTCTAAAGAATATTTCTACGAAGTTTCATTAATGTACGTAAGACGTGTTTTAAATGTGCAAAAAAAATAGCGTCCTCTTTAGGTTGTTCTTAAATGGGTTTTGCACCAAATTTGACACTTAAGAATTACTTATTCTTCATCAGGAAGCTCTAAGGTATATTTCCACAAACTTTCATTGATGTACTCAAATTGTGATTTAAATGTGACTGTAGTGCCCCCTTTGAGGCCTTCTTAAATGCGTTTTGCACCAATTGCGCCATTTAAGAATGGCACATCTGTAATCACAGTGCCAAAACGAAACTTTTATCACAGGTTTGGTTGATGTACTCCAAAATGCAATTTAAACCGGATTTGGGGGGCAGTTCAAGCTGCGCCCCCTACTCAACGCACCAACGGCATAACTTAAGAATGACCATTCGGGGATCCCCATCATACTAGCTGATGATTTTAGCTATCAAACCTTTTGTACTCGAAATGTAATACAAATCTCTGTGAGCTCCCGGACTAGATGTACACGTCAAGAAAAAACACCTTCATTGTCTTAAAGCGCTTTTGTTCAAGAAAAGAGACTAGACTGTTGTTAGGGGTAGATTTCAGATACAGGTAGCTCAAGCAGTAGTGGCAAAGAAAAATGATATTATTATTATTATTATTATTATTATTATTATTATTATTATTATTATTATTATTATTTAATAGGCTACAACCCTAGTTGAAAAAGCAGGATGCTATAAGTCCAATACTGTCATAAAGACACAAAGAAAAAATATATTATTATTATTATTATTATTACTTGCTAAGCTACAACCCTAGTTGGAAAAGCAAGGATGCCATAAGTCCGAGGTCTCCAACAGGGAAAATAGCCCAGTGAGGAAAGGAAATGAGGAAACTAGAAGAAAAGTAATTAACAATTAATATTAATATTGTAAGAACAGTAACAACATTAAAACAGATATTTTATATATAAACTATAAAAACTTTAAAAAAAACAAGAGGAAAAATAGTAAATAAATAAATATATATAAAATAAATGAAAGTTGAATCTTCATATACAAAGTCTTATAGTTCTACTGTGGTATATGAGTTGATATTAGAGTGGTGTATGAATCCTATGCTAGCCCAGACTAGGAGGAGGGCAAGGATATAAAAAGGATAGGTAAAGATGGAGAGAGGGGGATATAGACCTATAGGATAGGTAGACAGATGGGTGATCTAGTCCTATAGGAGATGGTAGGACACATTTTTAGCAGTTGGAAGACTTTGGGGGTAAAGAAAATGAAGATCATCTTGATGAATTTCCACTTCCGGTAAAAGAGGTGAAAAATCTTACGCCCACGGTGCATGCCTCACGCCCACGGTCCGTGTCAAACGCCCACGGGCTGTGACGTACGCCCATCCCTTTAAAATTGACAGATGGGATTTGTCACGTTCACAAACACACCACACGCAGTGTGTGTGTATATATATATATATATATATATATATATATATATATATATATATATATATATATATATATATATATATATATATATATCGAATTCTACCTTTGGCGATATATATCCACTGGAAATTCACTTATGATAACAATTTCTGTCTAGGCAAAGAGTCGAACCTACGCCTCTCAGCCGAAACCATGCCTGTAGGGACTCTAGCAATCGAGGTATCAAGAGAGATATAAGTTTATGACAAGTCACACATACGTATATATATATATATATATATATATATATATATATATATATATGTATATATATATATATATATATATATATATATATATATATATATTATGAATTATAAGTATTGATGTTTGCTGATGATCTAGCCATTATAGAAAACCTTGAAGAAGTACTGCAAGGGACGGAATGAATTAAAGGTGGCCACTGGAAAGGCAGAGCTAATAATGATTAGTAATAGAGAAGGACATGAATAAGTAAGCGTTCAAGAGGGAGATAGAGCAGTTGCTGATACAGAGCAAGGAGTTTTAACTAGTTACACTCTTATAGGATCAATGATAACAGAGGAGGGAGGAGGTACTGAGAAAGCAAAATGCATATGTATATATATATATATATATATATATATATATATATATATATATGTGTGTGTATATATATATATATATATATATATATATATATATATATATATATATATATATATATATATATATATATATATATATATATATTAGAATAGCGCCAACGTTATCCCTGCGTGTCGTAAGAGGCGACTAAAAGGGACGGGACGAGGGGGCTGGGAACCCCCTCTCCTGTATAGAAAATCCTGTGAGACAGCAACAAAGAGATGGAGCTGGGGGGAGAGTGACTGCTCCCCGCACTCTAGTTTTGGGGTGTTTGAATGTGCGTTAATGTAGTACGATAGAGAGTAAAAGATGTGAGATTGGAAGTATGTTTAGAAGTAGAAGGATGGATGTATTGGCCTTGTGTGAGACAAAGATGAAAGGAAAGGGTGAAGTGATGTTTGGTGAAATGTCTGGTAGAGTGTCTGGGATTGAAAGGGGAAGAGCGAGAGAGGGTGTGGCTTTATTGTTGAGTGAATGGATGACAGGTAGAGTAGTGGAATGGAAGGAGATATCATCTAGGTTAATGTGGGTAAGGGTTAGGTTGGGTAGGGAATGTTGGGCGTTTGTCAGTGCGTATGGGCCAGGTAGTGAGAAAAGTGAAGAAGAGCGGAATGAGTTCTGGAATGAATTAACTAGGTGTGTAGAAGGACTGGGTAGAAGGAATTATGTAGTTGTTATGGGTGACTTAAATGCTAGAGTGGGTGCTGGAGAGGTAGAAGGTGTCATTGGAAAATATGGCGTACCAGGTGAAAATGAGAGTGGTGAGAGACTGGTAGATATGTGTGTTGAACAAGAGATGGTAATAAGTGCTAGCTTTTTTAAAAAGAAAGATAAAAATAAGTATACATGGGTAAGAGTGGCAAATGGAAGAGTAGTAGAAAGGGCATTAATGGATTATGTGTTGATAACTAAAAGAATGTTTGGAAGATTGAAAGACGTGCACGTGTTTAGGGGTATGGCTAACGGTATGTCTGATCATTTTTTGGTGGAAGGAAAATTAGTTGTAGCAAAAGAGTGGGGGAATAGAGTAGGTGGATGTAAAAGGGAGCTAGTGAGGGTTGAAGAGCTAATAAAACCGGGGGTAAAAAGTAAATATCAGGAAAGGTTGAAAATGGCATATGACGAGGTGAGAGTAAGAGAAACTGGTAATTTAGAGGAGGAGTGGAAGTTAGCAAAAGAAAATTTTGTTGGGATTGCAAGTGATGTATGTGGCAAGAAGGTTGTTGGAGGCAGCATGAGGAAGGGCAGTGAATGGTGGAATGAAGGAGTGAAGGTAAAAGTGGAAGAGAAAAAGAGGGCTTTTGAAGAATGGCTGCAGAGTAATAGTATAGAGAAGTATGAAAAATATAGAGAGCAAAAGGTGGAAGTAAAGCGCAAGGTACGTGAGGCAAAGAGGGCAGCTGACCTGAGGTGGGGTCAGGGACTGGGTCAGTCATATGAAGAGAATAAGAAGAAGTTTTGGAAAGAAGTGAAGAGAGTAAGGAAGGCCGGCGCAAGAATTGAAGAGACAGTGAAAGATGGAAATGGAAGGTTGTTAAAAGGAGAGGAGGCAAGGAAAAGGTGGGCGGAATATTTTGAAAGTTTGCTGAATGTTGAGGATGATAGGGAGGCAGATATAATTGCGGTTCCAGGTGTTGAGGTGCCAGTGATGGGAGATGAGAATGAGAGAGAGATTACAATAGAGGAAGTGAGGAGAGCACTAGATGAAACGAGAGTAGGAAAAGCATCGGGTATGGATGGTGTGAAAGCTGAGATGTTGAAGGAAGGGGGTGTGACTGTACTTGAATGGTTGGTGAGATTGTTTAATGTGTGTTTTGTGTTGTCAATGGTACCAGTAGATTGGGTCTGTGCATGTATTGTACCACTATATAAGGGTAAGGGAGATGTGCATGAGTGTTGTAATTCAAGAGGTATTAGTTTGTTGAGTGTAGTTGGAAAAGTGTATGGTAGAATACTGATTAATAGGATTAAGGATAAAACAGAGAATGCAATCTTGGAAGTACAGGGTGGTTTTAGAAGAGGTAGGGGTTGTATGAATCAGATTTTTACAGTTAGGCAGATATGCGAGAAATATTTAGCAAAACGTAAGGAGGTGTATGTTGCGTTTATGGACCTGGAAAAAGCATATGATAGAGTTGATAGGGAAGCAATGTGGAATGTGATGAGGTTATATGGAGTTGGTGGAAGGTTGTTGCAAGCAGTGAAAAGTTTCTACACAGGTAGTAAAGCATGTGTTACGATAGGAAATGAGGTGAGCGATTGGTTTCCGGTGAGAGTGGGGCTCAGACAGGGATGTGTGATGTCGCCGTGGTTGTTCAACTTGTATGTTGATGGAGTGGTGAGAGAGGTGAATGCTAGAGTGCTTGGACGAGGATTAAAACTGGTAGGCGAGAATGATCATGAATGGGAGGTAAATCAATTGTTGTTTGCGGATGATACTGTACTGGTAGCAGACACAGAAGAGAAGCTTGACCGACTAGTGACAGAATTTGGAAGGGTGTGTGAGAGAAGGAAGTTGAGAGTTAATGTGGGTAAGAGTAAGGTTATGAGATGTACGAGAAGGGAAGGTGGTGCAAGGTTGAATGTCATGTTGAATGGAGAGTTACTTGAGGAGGTGGATCAGTTCAAGTACTTGGGGTCTGTTGTTGCAGCAAATGGTGGAGTGGAAGCAGATGTACGTCAGAGAGTGAATGAAGGTTGCAAAGTGTTGGGGGCAGTTAAGGGAGTAGTAAAAAATAGAGGATTGGGCATGAATGTAAAGAGAGTTCTATATGAGAAAGTGATTGTACCAACTGTGATGTATGGATCGGAGTTGTGGGGAATGAAAGTGATGGAGAGACAGAAATTGAATGTGTTTGAGATGAAGTGTCTGAGGAGTATGGCTGGTGTATCTCGAGTAGATAGGGTTAGGAACGAAATGGTGAGGGTGAGAACGGGTGTAAGAAATGAGTTAGCGGCTAGAGTGGATATGAATGTGTTGAGGTGGTTTGGCCATGTTGAGAGAATGGAAAATGGCTGTCTATTAAAGAAGGTGATGAATGCAAGAGTTGATGGGAGAAGTACAAGAGGGAGGCCAAGGTTTGGGTGGATGGATGGTGTGAAGAAAGCTCTGGGTGATAGGAGGATAGATGTGAGAGAGGCAAGAGAGCGTGCTAGAAATAGGAATGAATGGCGAGCGATTGTGACGCAGTTCCGGTAGGCCCTGCTGCTTCCTCCGGTGCCTTAGATGACCGCGGAGGTAGCAGCAGTAGGGGACTCAGCAGTATGAAGCTTCATCTGTGGTGGAAATGTGGGAGGTTGGGCTGTGGCACCCTAGCAGTACCAGCTGAACTCGGCTGAGTCCCTGGTTAGGCTGGAGGAACGTAGTGAGTAGAGGTCCCCTTTTTGTTTTGTTTCTTGTTGTTGTCGGCTACCCCCCAAAATTGGGGGAAGTGCCTTTGGTATATGTATGTATGTATATACACTGTATACATATTTATATATATGTATGTATATGTATATATATATATATATATATATATATATATATATATATATATATATATGTCTGTATGTATATATAAATATATATATGTGTATATATATATATGTATATATAAATATAAATATATATATATATATATATATATATATATATATATATATATATATATATATATATATATATATATATATATATATATATATATATATATATATACATATAACGTATAAAAGATATAAACCATATGAGTTTGATAAAAGGAAAGTGAATCATTCTAAAGAATATATTTGTGAAAAAAGCAATATTATCTAATGGTTTTTTAGAAATTTACATTTTAGTTAAATTATACCGTATGTTTCAACTTATTCAAGTTAGATTTATTTTAGTTATAGTCATTTAGTTGGAATATAATAAATGATTGTAGATTAGGTCTAAATCACTGGTTTTCTTAATGGTTAAATATATATATATATATATATATATATATATATATGTATATATATATATACATATATATATATATATATATATATATATATATATATATAATATATATATATATATATATATATATATATATATATATTTCCATGCCAGTAGCTGGGTATATTGTTTTGGGTGGTCGTGGCTCTGCAACGGCCACGCACACACACTTGGCCCACATCGTTTTCACCGCGGCTCAAGACATATAAGACAGGCGGCTTCTCCGATGTTGGTTGCATATATGTATATATATATATATATATATATATATATATATATATATATATATATATATATATATATATATATATATATATATATATATATATATATATTTGGGCTCAAGCCATGTCGTCCTGATGGAAGTTCCTATAGGGTAGCTTCCTAGGGTATATTACAACTATGGCAATATTCCTAGAGAATTTACCTTAAGGTACCAGAATTCTAACTCCTGGAGCGAGTATCCCTCGTGAAAGGGATATCGCGACATATCAGAGGACGTATTCTTGACACGCTACATGGCAATCTGCATCCCGAACAGAGATTTCATCTCGCAGGGGGCGATAGGCAAGAAACGAATTCGGGAAAGAAAAAGGGGGAGCCGCTCCCAAGGCTCCCTATCTTCCGATTCGTATGCGTGCCTGGCGCCAATCCTGGCGCCATCTGTATTCCTTTTTGCATAGCTTAACAACTCAGTGTTTTTTCCTGTGTTTCTCGCAAATCTTGGATTTATTCTACTTTTCATGGCTTTTCCGTCTTCGTCGGCCTCTGATAAGTTGAGTATAATGTCTTTTATGTATAAATGTAGGCTCTTGGTAAAGTTTTGAGTGATTAATAGGATTAATCTTTGATACAAGAGCCGTAGCCTACCGGAGGCGTCATGGACGCTGTCGCTCGCTAGGTATAAGTTTAGTTAGTCTGAGCGACATTCCCGGTTGTTTTGCTTTAATAAATTTTAGCTATTTAGCATTACATAGGATTTTCTTCGTGCTTAGTATTATTTTGGCGAAGTATTCGCCATTCTGGCCTACGCTAGGCCATGTAGCCTAGTCGTTTGGTCCTAGTACTTCATGCATGATTTTGGTTTTTCCGAGTGTAATAAAAATTTTATTGAAGCTTTAGGCTATGCTTTATACATTTAAGATTGTGTGGAATATTTCCAAGATAGTATACGAGTGAGTTTCGGTGATTTAGGTAATCGATTCTCTTGGTGCCTAGGCTAAGTTGCTTATGGAGCCTTAGTATACTTTCTCATACTCCCCGGTTGCTTTCTTTTCTTCGGAGAAGGTATGCAATCCCTTTCCCTCTGTTTAAGCCTTGGGCTTATCCCTAAGTGGTTTTTTCCGAATTTATTTTCGATAGAACTATACTGGGGTGTTACTGTACCTTCCTGTTCCAGTAAGTCTGGTTCAAAGAGGGACAGAACAACAGAGTTTTTTAGTCTGAGTCTGTGTTTGTGTGGCTTGGGGTAGAGTCCCCCTCGCTGGCCTGACACAGACAAAGGTGGCTTAGCCTCCTTAGGTCACTACCGAAGGTTTCTGTGGATATGATTCCTTCTTTTGTGATCTACCAGACTAGTCCTTGTTGCTGTTCTTGGGGGAGGATAAGTTTCTTTCCCTGGGAGTAGCAACACCTTCCTTGCTTTGGTGCTCTGGGAGCTGGCAAGTATTACTGGCCTCCCCCCTTAGATCTCCCTTAGGCTAAGATAAGTTTCTTGGCTGCGGGTGATCCGTCACTAAAGCAAGGTTGGTAGGACCCTCTTGTCCCTTCCCCCTCTATCTCCGTAATGGCCTAGCCATTACAGTACTGTACGTCGTTCTACATCTGGACCTACTATAGGTTAGGATGTGGAATTGACTCAGCCCCTTGCCGGCCGGCAGAGCTGCCGGCCGGCAAGGGTCTTATATTTTGAGTACTGCCCGGACCTCCCTTGGTCCCTCATCCATACCTGCCTTTAGAGCCAGACGGCATTGGTCAGGAAGCCTGAATTAGATTCTCCCCTTCCTTATATGCACTCTTTCGGATTGCCGGGCTTGGAGGTAGTGTACACTCTTATCCCGGCATCCATTCTATTTTTCTTCTAGTGCTGTACCCGACCCGGCTGCCGGCCTATGAGGCCGGCAGCCGGGCAGGTGTAGTCCTCTGGTTCTTTTGCTGCCGGCTGGCATCGGTCTTGTACCTTTGCCGGCCGGCTAATGTCAGCCCTTGTCTGCCGGTCACCAAGAGTGTGGCCGGCAGCTGGGTACTACCTTGTGTAGTTGCCGGCCGGCAGCCATTGCCGGCCGACATTGGCTGTTGCCGGCCGTCAGTTGCTGCCGGCCGGCACATGCATTTGAACCAGAGTTCTGCCGCCTTATAACTGTTAATTAGTATACTTTAAAGCTAGTTATGGTGTGTGCCGGCCGGCACGTATCCTCCTATACTGTACTAGTATTCTTCAGTATAACATATACAGTAGGAAGAAAACTATGGTATGGGTTTTGGTACAGCACTGTGTGTTCTAACACTTTTGTGTTTTCTTGCACATTCCTTTGCTGTTGCCCTACAGATAGGAAAGTGAGTTCTTTCCTGTCTATTATCCAGGATTTTAAAATCATTGCTTAGGTGTGAGCTTCACCTGTTTCCTCTGGAAACCTTGCATTGGTTACTCTAGAAGAGATTAACCATTTGATTTTATTATCTGGAAGGCTGCAACAATGGGTTGTGAGGGAAACACAAGGGTGTGTCTTTCCTTTATGAATTGTTATGCTATACTATGCATATCTAGTGATACATAGTTCACTTGATACTCATGGAAATTTCTTCTCTTTACAGGAGGACCCTCCGAAGTGCGGAAATGTTTTCTGCAACGTCCGCAGCAAGTACCTCTGCGGACATGAGTTTTGTAGGAGACACGCAGCATGCGCTGTCTCCAAGGATGATCTCCAGTATTGGGACCATCAGGTATGTACTGTGTGCACTAATCTGATTACTGAGGCTTCTGATTCCCCTAGGACGGCGGAATCAAGGGATATAGCAAGGGAGAAGCTTCGTACCTGGGTAAGGGGCTTCCAAAAGAACACCTCTGGCCCTTATCTTCCAAGTGAGAAGATGAGGGCGTATCTTTTCCCTAAGGCATCAGCTGATGCAGTGATTCCCCAGCCTCAAGAGGAGATCCCCCAAGATCAGGTCCAGGTGGATGTTGAAGTCGCGATCGCGATGCAAGACATCCAGTTAGATGACAGGATGTCTGACGTGGACGAGCGTTTGGAAGAAGACCTCCTGGCAGAAGGTCAGGATGAAGTTCAAGCCCCGGACGTCGTAGAGGAAGAGGTCGACGAGGTGTCGGCTACTCCGGTTCAGATTCCGGAGCCTATTCCCTCAACATCGGCCGGTCTCCCATTAGAGCTGGGACAGGCCCTCTCTTCGATTGTTGGAATGATCCAACAAATGCAGAAGGAGAATCAGGAGAAGGCGGCTGCTATGGAACTGCGGATGCAGTGCCTTGCAGAATCACATGGGCCCCAGAAAAGGCTCAATGTGAAAGACCTTCCCTTGTGCTCAGATGGTAACCCATGGAGGTATGCTGAGCACATGCCGATGACGACTGGAAAGATCGTCATCTCGGATAAGCTGGGTTCAGTTCCCCTAGAGGAATTGGAATTCTGGCCCAGCAAGGCATCATATCCGGACTGCTATGTCCGGCTGAGAAAAGAACCAGCTTCAAGGGAGGAGACAGAGCCGAAGGAGGTCATAGTCATGGACCACGCTAAGGCTCAAGCCCTACTTTCATCCTCGATGAAGGAGAGGGGCTTCTCTAACTCGAAGGTAGCTGCATTGAGAAAGAAGCTCCCTTCCTTTGTGTCCTCTCCTGCTAGAGCCTTCCCCTTTTTACAGAAAGGGTTTGCGGCTGTCTTAAAGGCAGTCGAGGCCGGCGAGCCTTGCCCCTCCCTGGAGGAGTGTAAACCCTTGTCGCTGGCCCTGCCTATGGACCACAAAGACTGGAAGGACGTCCATCTGACGTTCTCAGTGGGAAAGTTGGAGGCTGATATTGCCGGACGGCAATTCGGCGAGGACCTCCCCAAGCTGTCTGACTTTCTTTTACGAAGAGAGTTCGAGACAAAAGAAAGACTGGCTGCCTCAATGTCTCTTCAGACTACTCTTGAGACGATGGCAAGTGACCCCAAGGTCCATGAAATGTTCATGGTGGTGGCTAAGACTCACCTAGCCACAGTGACGAAGGACCTTTATGGCTTCGTCAAGGCGAGGAGAGCTTGTAGGGAGTTCGTGTTCACCGGGGCTACGGTGAGGCACAAGCCAAGGAAGTTAATCTCCTCCAACATTTGGGGAAAAGACCTTTTCCCTTCCGATGTGGTCAAAGAAGTTGTTGATAAGGCCGCCGTGGAGAATAGAAACCTTCTCCAGAAGTGGGGCCTGGCTATCAAAAGAAAGTCTTCCCCAGATGAGGGTCCTCAACCAAAGAGGAAGAATATGAGGACTAGGCTACTGTCTCGGCCAGCCAAGCCCTCTAGACAGCAACAGCAACTGCAATTGCCATTGCCTCCAGTGCCCCAGATGGTGGCACAAACCCCGACCACTTTTCAGTGGGTACCCCAGGCTGTGCCGGGTCAGTCCACGGCATTCACCCCAACGTTCGAAGGACAGTCTTCTTCCTTTCGAGCAAAGCCTAGAGGAGCAGCCAGAGGCTCGTCTAGGCGCCCCTCAAGGGGAAGGGGATTCAGGGGTGGTCGTGGTCAGGGAGGCAAGACCTCAGGACGGCAGTCCAAGTGAAAGGATACCGGTAGGAGGGAGACTGATGAAATTTTGGGATCGTTGGACCTTCGATCCGTGGGCCCACAGCCTACTCAAGAATGGACTGGGCTGGAGCTGGTACAGCACTCCACCCCCGTGCCTTCGGTTTTTCCAACACTCCACCCCCATTCTGGAGGAGTACGTTCAAGAACTGTTGGAGAAAAAGGTGATCCGAAAGGTGAAGTCCATCAAATTCCAAGGGAGGCTGTTTTGTGTTCCCAAGAAAGACTCGGAAAAGCTCATAGTCATTCTGGACTTGTCGCCACTCATCAAGTTCATAGTGAATTGCAAATTCAAAATGCTAACTCTGCAACACATAAGGACCTTACTGCCCAAGAGGGCATACTCAGTCTCTATAGACTTGTCAGACGCCTATTGGCACATTCCAATCAGCCGTCGACTCTCCCCCTACCTAGGGTTCAGGCTACAACGGAGACTATACGCCTTCAGAGCCATGCCATTCGGGCTAAACATAGCCCCAAGGATTTTCACGAAGCTGGCGAGCGCAGCTCTCAAACAATTACGCCTAAAGGGAATTCAGGTAGTAGCCTACCTGGACGACTGGCTGGTGTGGGCAGCATCCGAGACAGAATGCTTGCAAACTTCCAATCAGGTGATCCAGTTCCTAGAGTACCTAGGCTTCAAGATCAACAGAAAAAAGTCTCGACTTTCTCCATCTCAAAAGTTCCAGTGGCTGGGAATCCACTGGGACCTTTTGTCACACTGTTTCTCCATCCCGGCGAAGAAAAGGAAGGAGATAGCGGGTTCTGTCAAGAGACTTCTAGATTCCGAAAGGATATCAAGACGCGAACAGGAGAGGGTACTAGGCTCTCTCCAGTTTGCTTCGGTGACAGACCCAGTGCTAAGAGCACAGCTAAAGGATGCAACCGGAGTTTGGAGAAGGTATGCATCAAACGCGCGAAGAGATCTGAGAAGACCAGTGCCGCCTCGGCTACGTACTCTTCTCAGGCCTTGGCCCCAAGCCAGACATCTAAAGAAGTCGGTTCTTCTTCAGCCACCTCCCCCGTCGATGACGATTCACTCAGACGCCTCAAAGGAGGGATGGGGAGGTCACTCTCATCGGAAAAAAGTCCAGGGGACTTGGTCCAAGCTATTCAGGACCTTTCACATAAACTTTCTAGAAGCTATGGCAGTGCTCCTTACCTTAAAGAAAGTCTCCCCGCGTCACTCGATCCACATAAGATTGGTGATGGACAGCGAGGTGGTTGTGAGATGCTTGAATCGACAAGGGTCGAGGTCACCACCTCTCAACCAGGTGATGTTGGCCATTTTCCGATTGGCGGAAAAGAAGAAGTGGTACCTGACGGCAGTTCACCTTCAAGGAGTCTGCAACGTGACAGCGGACGCTCTATCCAGGTTCACACCGATAGAGTCGGAATGGTCCTTAGATGCAGGATCATTCTCCTTCATTCTGAATCAAGTCCCAGAACTGCAGATAGACCTCTTTGCGACGAAAGACAACAAGAAGTTGCCCCTGTACGTGTCCCCGTACGAGGACCCCTTAGCGGAAGCAGTGGACGCGATGTCCCTTGACTGGAACAGATGGTCCAGGATTTATCTGTTCCCCCTCACAACCTTCTGTTGAGCTTCCTCAACAAACTGAGATCCTTCAAGGGAGTAGCGGCAATAGTGGCCCACAAGTGGCCGAACAGCATGTGGTTCCCCTTGGTGTTGGAACTACAGCTGAAGTTTGTGCCGCTACCACATCCAGTTCTGACCCAGCGAGTCCAGAAGTCGACTGTCTGCGCTTCATTACAGAAAAACCGGACCCTGCAGCTCATGATTTTCTCTCCCTTGCGGTGAGAAAGCGTTTCGGGATTTCGAAAGCCAGCATAGACTTCCTAGAGGAATATAAGTGCAAATCGACTAGAAGTCAATATGAGTCATCTTGGAGAAAATGGGTGGCCTTTGTAAAGGCGAAGAATCCGCAGGAGATCTCGACAGACTTCTGCTTATCTTTCTTCATCCACCTCCATGGTCAAAGGTTGGCAGCTAACACGATTTCAGTGTGTAAGTCTGCTTTGATGAGACCTAGGTAACGAGATCTTTAATAAAGTTCCGAAAGCCTGCGCTAGGCTCAGACCTTCAGCACCTCCAAAGCCCATTTCATGGTCTTTAGACAAAGTTCTTCATTTCGCCTCCCTGTTGAGCAATGAAGAATGTGCGTTAAAGGATTTGACACAAAAAGTTATTTTCCTATTTGCACTCGCGTCCGGGGCCAGGGTTAGTGAGATCGTAGCCCTCTCGAGAGAGGCAGGTCATGCTCAGTTCCTGGATGGGGGGGAACTGAACCTGTTTCCGGATCCTACGTTTCTCGTCAAGAATGAGTTACCCACCAACAGGTGGGGTCCCTGGAGAATCTGCCCTCTGAAAGAAGATGCATCTCTATGTCCAGTAGAATGCCTAAAGGTCTATCTTCGTAGAACTTCAGACTTCAAGGGTGGTCAACTATTCAGGGGAGAAACATCAGGCTCAAATTTATCTCTGAATCAATTTAGAGCGAAAATCACATATTTTATTCGCAGAGCGGATCCTGACAGTACACCCGCAGGTCACGATCCGAGGAAAGTTGCCTCATCCCTAAATTTCTTTAATTGTATGGACTTTGAATATCTCCGATCATACACCGGCTGGAAGTCTTCCAGAGTGTTCTTTCGCCACTATGCGAAGCAAGTAGAGGAACTAAAGAGATCTGTTGTAGCAGTGGGTCGTGTGGTTAACCCTACTGTTTAACTCTGCGAGGAACAGTGGTCTTAATTGGGACGATTAAGTCCAGGGTGAGTGTGTAGGTACATACTGTACTACAAACTAAATGAGGGCACCGAGTGCCCACATAGACTGTTCCTTTTTCAAAGATGAACCTAGCATAAGTGCAGACATGTGTGCCAAGTGTTTCTAACGCTAATGTGATTGATTTGTAATACAGACTTTTATGACTTGATACCTTGGTATCTCAAAAAAGTGGCATTGGATGTTTTTTCTTTCAGATAAACAAGTTCTGTTTACTATCATACTTATGCTCAAAGTTTTGGGTTATTCTCTTTATATATATATATATATATATATATATATATATATATATATATATATATATATATATATATATATATATATATATATATATATATATATATATATATATATATATATATAATTGTTGTTAACCTGTCTATTTATTGTCTGTCAATAAACTTGTTCTTGAGAACCTTGCGTCTCTTTCACCTGTGTCAATTTATTGGTATAATTGAGCATTTATTCTATGTACCTTATCAGGGATAATTCTAATAGAATTGTTCTTTTATGCAAGCTATGTTGCGTTGGTTTATGAAGTCCCCTAATGGGAGGACTCCGTCCCATAAAGGGATGAGGGCGGTTTTATTAGTTTCTTCCTATGCGGATATAAACCTTTGTCCAATACAAGTATTGTGCGGATTACTGGTCAATATTTCATATTGACGCAGTGGTTCTTTACAAACTATGCTTTACTTAATATAGGGCGAGACCACTATATTAGCTTGCCTGGTATTCATACATAGGTATATGTACTCTTCGAGACTTTTCCAGAGTCTAGTAGGACTCTTCCCTGTAGGGGGCAGGAAGCTCTAACATGGTTTATAGTTAGATGAAAAGATGTATAACGGTAACATCTTAGGTCTCTAGGTCTAGTCGACCGGGAAAAATTACCTCCGGGGAGTACGGCACGTTCTGAGAATCCACAGATACAGTAATGCTCTGGTATACTTCCATCAGGACGACATGGCTTGAGCCCAAAAAACGGATTTTGAGCGAAGCGAAAAATCTATTTTTGGGTGAGATGGCCATGTCGTCCTGATGGACCCGCCCTTGCCTTTCTAAGAAAGGGCTGTAGGACCCCTCCCTACATACAGTATCTGTAGCACCTCGTGTACGCTACAAGGAATACAGATGGCACCAGGATTGGCGCCAGGCACGCATACGAATCGGAAGATAGGGAGCCTTGGGAGCGGCTCCCCCTTTTTCTTTCCTGAATTCGTTTCTTGCCAATCGCCCCCTGCGAGATGAAATCTCTGTTCGGGATGCAGATTGCCATGTGGCGTGTCAAGAATACGTCCTCTGATATGTCGCAATATCCCTTTCACGAGGGATACTCGCTCCAGGAGTTAGAATTCTGGTACCTTAGGGTAAATTCTCTGGGAATATCGCCGTAGTTGTAATATACCCTAGGAAGCTACCCTATAGGAACTTCCATCAGGACGACATGGCCATCTCACCCAAAAATAGATTTTTCGCTTTGCTCAAAATCCGTTATATATATATATATATATATATATATATATATATATATATATATATATATATATATATATATATATATATATATATATATATATATATATATATATATATATATATATACTGTATATACATACATGCATATATATATATATATATATATATATATATATATATATATATATATATATATATATATATATATATATGTGTGTGTGTGTGTGTGTGTGTGTGTGTTGGCATGTCTTGTTATCCAGTTGCTACCTATCCTTTTTTTCCTTTATCCCTTCAAACGTGGAAGATTGATTTGAAAGTTATAGCTCTTATTTGTTTGCTTCGTATAAAGAATCATCTCCACAGCAAAATTATTATTATTATTATTATTATTATTATTATTATTATTATTATTAATTTAAAGAAGCATATACCCATCAAAAAGAGAGATGGCTCTGTTATAACAAGAGAAGATGAAGAAAGACAACGTTGGATGGAACACTTTAGTGTGGTTATGAATAGGAGATATGAAGGGAATATTTTGATTGATGTGCCTGAAGCTGATGAAGACCTTGATGTGCCCATGAATGAATTAAGTGTGTTTGAAGTTTATGCTATCCTCAAAACACTAAAGGGATGGAAAGCCCCTGGATACGATGGAATAACGATGAAAATGAAGATTACTTTATTTTCTGCGATTTTTTTTAGTGTAATACCTCCAAATTTGGACTTTTTAATTTTGATAATAAAACAGGACCTATTGTCAACAGAGATGTTATCTAGCTGAAAAAAAATACCATTAGGAGAGAGAGAGAGAGAGAGAGAGAGAGAGAGAGAGAGAGAGAGAGAGAGAGAGAGAGAGAGAGAGAGAGTTACAAGGATTTTGATGTCTCAAAGACGTTTTAGTTCATCCGTGGAGACTCCATTTGCTCTTAGGTAGAGCGATTCACTTTGAATATTCAGAGAGTTCTTATGATCCAGAAAGAGAGAGAGAGAGAGAGAGAGAGAGAGAGAGAGAGAGAGAGATGAGTACTGAATAGTAATCTGTAAGATGGTCCCAAAACTGGGGATGAACGACAACTCGTAAAAAATAACCTGAGGGTATGACCGTGAGGAAACTTTCCAACTCTCTCTCTCTCTCTCTCTCTCTCTCTCTCTCTCTCTCTCTCTCTCTCTCTCTCTCTCTCTCTCTCTCTCTCTTTCTCTCTCTCTCTCTCTCTCAAGATCAATGTCTTGCTCAAGATCATAAAAACTCCCTAAATGCTTAAAGTGAATCGCTTTACACATGAGCAAATGGAGTCTCCACGGATGGACTAAAAAGTCTTTGAGACATCCAAAATCCTTGTAACACACACACACACACGCACTCTCTCTCTCTCTCTCTCTCTCTCTCTCTCTCTCTCTCTCTCTCTCTCTCTCTCAAGATCATAAGGATTTTCTAAATGCTTAAAGTGAATCGCTCTACCCAAGAGCAAATGGAGTCTCCACGGATGGACTAAAAAGTCTTTGAGACATCCAAAATCCTTGTAACACACACACACACGCACTCTCTCTCTCTCTCCCCCCCCTCTCTCTCTCTCTCTCTCTCTCTCTCTCTCTCTCTCTCTCTCTCTCTCTCTCTCTCTCTCTCTCTCTCTCTCTCTCATTTTGTGTTTACTATTGTTATTTAAGCAAAACAAATATCTTTAGATGTACTGTCTCGAATATAAATGATTTACCGCCTCAGTTACTTTCTTATTAAAGGTTTGAAAGTCATGTAAGTATTATCACGTTCAAAGTAGTACTGAGTAGATTGGATCAAACGCAATATAAGATGAAGGGTAGAAGAAACTCTTTAGCTATGGTAAGCAGCTCTTCTAGGAGAAGGACACTCCAAAATTAAACCATTGTTCTCTAGTCTTGTGTAGTGCCATAGCCTCTGTACCCTGGTCTTCCACTGTCTTGGGTTGGAGTTCTCTTGCTTGAGGGTACACTCGGGCACACTATTCTATCTAATTTCTCTTCCTCTTGTTTTGTCAAAGATTTATTGTTTATATAGGATATATTTATATTAATGTTGTTACTGTTCTTAGAATATTTTATTTTTCCTTGTTTCCTTTCCTCACTGGGCTATTTTCCCTGTTGGAGCCCATGGGCTTATAGCATCCTGCTTTTCCAACTAGGGTTGTAGCTTAGCAAGTAATAATAATGATAATAATAATAATAATAATAATGGCAATATAAGCGAAGCATTGTGTTTGTTAATAGGTCAGGACCTCAACTTCTTATGGACAAGGTTTAAATACAGTATATATGATTAACGCCTGAGCCCCTATCCACCCAAGCTAAGACCAAGGTGGGTCAAGCAATGGCTGCTCATGCCTCAAAAGATACTGTAGACCTATAGGCTCCCCCAAACTCACCATCCTTAGCTCACAAAGATGGTGAGGTTGCAGCGACCAAAGGGACTAACGAGTTTGAGCGGGACACGAACCCCAGTCTGGCGATCACCAGGCCAGGGATGTTACCACATAGGCCACCATAACGCAAATAACTTGAGACTTTCCAGTAATTGAATGAGTAAATTTGCAGTGAAGAGGGCATGGAAGATCCCACCCCAGTCGGTTTAAAGGTCACTCATGAATTTCAGAGGTAAGGGGCAGGACAATGCCCTAGAGACTGTTCATATATACATAAGATCAGCACCCAAGCCACCCCCTTTCCACCCAAGCTGTAGTCCATTTCTTTTAGCGATGCATATTTGCACCGACTCGTGGCGGTGTTCTTTTAGCTAGGAAAAGTTTCCTGATCGCTGATTGGTTAGAATTATCTTGTCCAACCAATCAGCGATCAGGAAACTTTTCGGAGCTAAAAGGGCACCGCCGCGAGTCGGTGCAAATATGCATCGCTAAAAGAAATGGACTATAGGATCAGGGAGGGCCAGACAATGGCTGTTAATGGCTGTAATGGTGCAGTAACTCTTATCATGAATATTAATTTGTTTAAAAACTGCAATAAGATTAAAAGCTATAATGATAAACGTGCAAGGTTCATCTGTTGCACCGAAGAGGCAATACCTCATGTATGTCCTTGACATCTGCTATCTATAAGCTATAACTGTGGGGTTAATGACTCCCCTGAATCTATTGAGGTCCCTGAGTGCAATTTCTGTTTTGTTGATATCTTGCACTGGTTCAGGTAGCCCCTGATACAGGGACAATGTTGCTGACATACTGTACAGTTGGCTTCTGATACAGTGGTAATGTTGCTTACATACTGTACAGTTAGCTTCTGATACAGGGGCAATGTTGCTGACATACTTAATAGTTGACCTCTGATACAGGGGTAATGTTGCTGACATACTGTACAGATGGCTTCTGATACAGGGACAATGTTGCTGACATACTGTACTGTTGGCCTCTGACACAGGGGCAATGTTGCAGACATACTGTACAGATGGCTTCTGATACAGGGGCAATGTTGGTGACATACTGTATACATGGCTTCTGACACAGAGGCAATGTTGCTGACATACTGTAGAGGTGACCTCTGACACAGGGCCAATGTTGCTGACATATTGTACAACTGACCTCTGACACAGAGGCAATGTTGCTGACATACTGTAGAGGTGACCTCTGACACAGCGCCAATGTTGCTGACATATTGTACAACTGACCTCTGACACAGGAGTAATGTTGCTGACATACTGTAGAGTTGGCCTCTGACACAGGGCTAATGTTGCTGACATATTGTACAGCTGACTTCTGACACAGGAGTAATGTTGCTGACATACTGTACAGTTGGCTTCTGACACAGGGGTAATTAGAAAAGGCATACTTTGAATAACCGAGAAGTTGAATAAAACTATGAATAGGAAGAATAGAAGTGAGATCTGTAAAAGAAATTAAATATAAGCGAAGGCACAGAAAACTAGACGGGCACTCAGTAGAACGCAGACCTCCGCCGCGGCAGCTTACTTCTCGACCTTTGACCTTTGACCTTAACTTGTATTAATTGGCGTGTATTTTCATACACTCAAATATGAACCAAGTTGGAAGTCTCTGTGACAACGATGTTTAAACTTATTTGGCTGATTACGTGAATTGGACAATTTGCTTGACCTGACTTTGACCTTTGACCTTGACTTTCCAAAAATTAATAATTTCCAGCTTTTTACATAACAGTTTATCTCTGCAAATTTCATTACTCTACGATTAAAATTGTGGCCAGGAAGCTGTTTACAAACACACACACAAGCGCACAAACATGGGCGAAAACATAACCTCCTTCCAACTTCGTTGGTGAGGTAACCAAGCAGTCTTATTTTGCTCTTAACTCCAGTGCATACTTGTACTACAATGTATTTTTTTCAAATTTTAATAAATTTGTCCTTGGTCCATACACCAAATGTCCACCAAATTTTGTTGAAATTGGTTCAGTAGTTTTTGCGTATTATTATTATTATTATTATTATTATTATTATTATTATTATTATTATTATTAAGCTACAACCCTAATTGGAAAAGCAGGATGCTCTAAGCCCAGGGGCCCCAACAGGAAAAATAACCCAGTGAGGAAAGGAAACAAGGAAAAATAAAATATTTTAAGAATAGTAACAACATAGTAATAAATATTTTCTAATATAAACCACGAAAACTTCAACAAAACAAGAGGAAGAGAAATTAGATAGAATAGTGTGCCCGAGTGTACCCTCAAGCAAGAGAACTCTAACCCAAGACAGTGGAAGGCCATGATACAGAGGCTATAACACTGCCCAAGACTAGAGAACAATGGTTTGATTTCGGAGTGTCCTTCTCCTAGAAGAGCAGCTTACCATAACTAAAGAGTCTCCTCTACCCTTACCTAGAGGAAAGTAGCCACTGAACAATTACATTACAATAGTTAACCAGTTGGGCGAAGAAGAATTGTTTGGTAATCTCAGTGTTGTCAGGTGTATGAGGACAGAGAAGAATCTGTAAAGAATAATCCAGACTAATTTTCACAAACAAAAAGTAAACTAATAAAATATTTGCCATTTACTTAACATCGCGCTGATTTTCAAAGTACTGTTGCGTACTTGTACTTCGATGTACTATATCGAAAAGGTGACAGATTCATCCTTGGGTCATTCCCAACATTAATACCGAGTTTGGTCAAAATCGGTTTCACAGTTTTTTTGTAAAGTTGCTCACAAAAGAGTAAATAAATACATGACTTTATATTTATATTTATATTTAAATTTATATTTAGTCATTGATTAAGTTAATAAGTATTATCCGCATATTATTTATCGACATTGCTTACATAAGAATATAGCTTTATGTATGCAAATGTCAAAATAATCTTAAATATTGTTGATATAAATATCAGATCTAATATACATATCTAAATAGACAGTATATACAGTGTATATATATATATATATATATATATATATATATATATATATATATATATATATATATATATATACATATATATATATATATATATATATATATATATATATGTGTGTGTGTGTGTGTGTGTGTGTGTGTGTGTGTGTGTGTTATAAATGTCCCACGGGCAATGATACCCCATTCTCTTTATACCCAGTACCACGAAATGCGACACTGTGGTGTTTAACCACACGAGAGAGAGAGAGAGAGAGAGAGAGAGAGAGAGAGAGAGAGAGAGAGAGAGAGAGAGAGAGAAATGTTTGTTTTGCATAATGAAGACTATCAAAGATGCGGTCAAATTAATATTAATTTTCATTTCATTAGTTAATGAATGGGTTAATTGTATATTCTCTGGCGTCACAAAATTAAGGGTCATTTTGTTTGTTGTCAAATGACCGATTCTTGTTTGTTAAACCATTGAAAAAGCCATCGTTATTATTATTATTATTATTATTATTATTATTATTATTATTATTATTAAGCTACAACCCTAGTCTGGAAAAACAGAATGCTATAAGCCCAGGGGCTCCAACAGGGAAAATAGCCCAGTGAGGAAAGGAAACAAGGAAAAATGAAATATTTTAAGAACAGTAACATTAAAATAGATATCTCCTATATAAACTATAAAAACATTAACAAAACAAGAGGAAGAGAAATAAGATAGAATAGTGTGCCAGAGGGTACCCTGAAGCAAGAGGCTAGTTGTTTTTGTTGTTGTTGTTGTTGTTCTTCTTCTTCTTCTTCTTCTCTCAGCATAGTCCAGAATATCGTTTATATTTACCCGAATAGATTTTCAAACATAAATTTTGTGGAATTTTTCTCTTCTTACAAGTTAGTCCTGAAAAGGTCAAATACTTCAGAAACCATTAAAAAAGCATTTGTTGTTGTTGTTGTTGTTGTTGTTGATCTTCTTCTTCTTCTTCCCTGAGCATAGTCCAGAATATTTTTTATATTTACCACAATGGATTTTCAAACATAAATTTTGTGGAACTGTTCTCTTTTGACAAGTAAGTCCTGAAAAGGTCAAATCCTTCAGAAACCATTAAAAAAACATTTTTTTTGTTGTTGTTGTTTGTTGTTTGTTGTTGTTGTTGATCTTCTTCTTCTCTTAGCATAGTCCAGAATATTGTTTATATTTACCACAATGGATTTTCAAACATAAATTTTGTGGAACTTTTCTCTTCTGAAAATTCCTGAAAAGTTCAGATACTTCAGAAACCATTGTAAAAGCCTTTGTTGTTGTTGTAGTAGTAGTTGTTGTTGTTGTTGTTGTTGTTGTCTTCTTCTTCTTCTTCTTCTCTCAGCATAGTCCACACTATTGTATTTACCACAAAGGGGTAATACTGTAGATTTTTTAACATAAATTTACTTTCTCGTCTTTCTTTTACTTGGATATTTTAGTTTCAGTAAGATATGCAGTATTAAATTTGAATACATTTGAATACATGAAAAAAAACTACTTCAATACAGACCTGATACTATTTATTACAAAATATATTCTAAAGTCTTAGCTAATAATAATAATAATAATAATAATAATAATAATAATAATAATAATAATAATAATAATAATAATTAGGTCGATATAGTTAGATTCAAATTCTACAATGTACTGTCATTTATACAGGTTAGTGATACTAACATAAAGAGTTTGTGCGTTTGTGCGTTTGTGCTTTTGTGTGTGTGTGTGTGAGAGAGAGAGAGAGAGAGAGAGAGAGAGAGAGAGAGAGAGAGATTAGAAGCCGCACTTAGGAGCGAATGAGTCTAGGATCAATCTGGGTTTAAGCCTGACACCATCTTGTGCCAAATTTATCGTAATTTTCTTTGAGAGTTGCTGATAGAAAACTATATCATTCTTAAATAGATTTTTATTAAAAGTATTGTGAGAGTTTGATTTTTAGTTTGTGCCACATCTCTATATTTTATGGTTAGTTATTGCCATGAACATGTGGCATCTCTGTATTTCACTCCGATACTGTGAATCTCCTGTTCTTATTGGCTTTTGACTTCGTTCTTTATTTCTTTTTCAAGTAAACAATATAATGTCTCCTTACAATTGGTTTTACTCTCTTTTTGCTTGTTTGCAATTGCAATGGCTAATTACCATTAATTGTTTTAGCACATGCTTTTTAGGCCTATATCGATTTCGGTATAGAGTAGGCCTAAATTTTAGTATATTGGTCTGATATCACGTTTTTATCCCTTCAACTCAGTTCTTAACATGGGCTTTTTAGGCCTGTGTGGATGTTGGTATACAGTAGGCCTACATTTTAGTACATTGTTCTGATATCACGTTTTTATTGTTTTTAAACTCAGTTCTTAGCATAGGTATTTTAGGTCAATGTGATTTTCGGTATACATTAGACCTAAAAGATAGTGTATTGTTCTGATGTCACTTTTCATTGTTTTTCAGCTCACTTATTAAGATATTCTATATTCTTTATGCATTATTCCTCATATATAATTTATTTATTTCCTTATTTGTTTTCTTCACTGGGCTATTTTTCCCTGTTGGAGCTCTTGGGCTTATAACATCCTGCTTTTCTAACTAGTGTTGTAGCTCAGCTAGTAGTAGTAGTAGTAGGAGTAGTAATACAGAAATCTGTTCTTTATGTTTTTGGTTTAAGGGTCGATCATAAATGTTTATAAGCCCTTGGGCTTATAGCAGGATACTATAAAAACAGTCCAGTGAGGAAATAACTAAATTAACTACAAGATATGTAATTAATAAACGGGCTCCACAAGGCACTAGAAGTGTTAGAAGACCCAGACCTACATGGCTGATGACTATGAAGCGTGAAGTAAATGATTCAACCTGAATAGGAAGATCATTCCACAGCCTGGTCATAGCTGGAATAAAACATCTAGAATACTGTGTAGTATTGAACCATTCATGAGTAGTCTTTAAACCGTCTATGCTTTGTTTCCCAAGTATCAAATATAAGTTATCGTGACTAATTAATTAAATAGATATATTATAAGATTGATTAATTAACTAAAAGAAATCTCTATTATTGTTTGAGCCAAAATTTTTTATATCTGAAAGAAAATGTTTATATATATATATATATATATATATATATATATATATATGTATGTTCATCATCATCATGAGTTAGGTTTCGCCAGTCGCGTCTATCTTAAGCTTCAGGCTTCATGGTCCTCAGCCATGTCGGGCTGGGTCTTCCAACTCTTCTCGAACCTGGTGGATCTCAGTTAAATGTTTGGTGAAGTAATCTTTCTTGGAGAGAGTGAAGAGCATGCCTCAACCATCTCCATCTACATAGGGTACTTGAGTTATCTCTTAAAGTTTCATTTATATATATATATATATATATATATATATATATATATATATATATATATACACACACATATATATATATATATATATATATATATATATATATATATATATATATATATATATATATATATATATACACACAAACACACACACACAAACACACACACACATATATATATATATATATATATATATATATATATATATATATATATATATATATATATATATATATATATATATTATATATATATATATATATTTTTGGGCTCAAGCCATGGCGTCCTGATGGAAGGTTCCTTTTTGGTAGCTTCCTTGGGTAAATAACTACTAAGATATTCCCAGAGAATTTAACCACAGGTTATCACAGAATTCTAACTTCTGGAGTGAGTATCCTAAAGGTTTCCCTTTTAAGACATCGTATATCAACAGGGGACGCATGTATTAACGCGCCACATAGCTATCTACACCCCGAACAGAGTTAACCTTCGGTGTGTAAAGGCGTAGAATAGCTGGGAGCCGTTCCACAGCTAATCTCGTCCGTGGCTACTTTTGGTACTCGAGAGGTAAACAAACGGGCGCCATTGCTAAATGACGTCACGTCCGTCTTCATCCTTTGTACAGTAGCTCGCCTTACTTAGACGGATTTTCCCTGTGCTCACTTTATCGTCTTGCATCTTTATCATGTCGCTACCTTCGGCCTCGCCTTCTTCTGGAAAGTTGAGTACAAGGTTCCAGTATTGTTTAGTTAAGCTCTGACCGTAAAGTAAATATTACTTTTCGAGATATTTGATGTTTTGTGGCAGAGCTGTGCCTCAACCGGACCCGCCATTTTATGGCGTCGTTGTTGTTCTGCATGCCTTATTTAGTTAGCCGCAACAACGCTTCCGGCCTTATTTACTAATCGATAATATTAGTTTATTTAGTCTTCTTAGCTAGGAACTTTTATATCGTGTTTTGACGCTTTTTTACCGGTCATCGATTGACCCCATACCAGTTGGCTGCTATAGCCCCCAGGCCAGAGCGCCTATATCAGTGTTCATGCATGATTTTTATCAGTGATCCTAGGCTTACTTATGAAGATAGTGGCATTATTTTACAATACTATTGACTGTGATGCAAGTGTTTTCGCCTTCAGGGACCATATAGGGGATAGGTTAGTTAGTGTGCCTTTCTAACCTAACCTACATGTAGGACCCCTATATGCTTCCTTCATCCCCCTGCCCTTGGGCATTCCCTCTGTGTAGCCTTGCTCCCCCTACCACGTAAGGGGATCAAGCTCTTATCACAGTATTTTGTCGCCTCTCTGTCCTCCCTAAGGGAATGAACCCCCTTTAGGGTTGCGCCTGAGAGTGAGGAACGGCTAGTCCTTCCTCTATTGCTAGGACTAAGTCTACAACTTTCCTGCGATAGCGATATGTCTTCAATCCTTCCTAGTTCAGGACGTACATCCCTGCTCTAGGTTAGGTTTTGGAGGGGTTAATTCTGTCCCTTGCTGAAACTATACCCATGCACCGTTTTCAGTCAGGCTGCCTTACCTTAGGTTAGGGAGTGTCCTCCCTTCCTTAGTGGCCGCTCTGGTACAGAACCCCTTCCATGGAAGACCCTTGTCTTCTCCCCTCCCCACCTATCTCTTGTATGGCCTAGCCTATACTTAGGTTAGTCTATACCCATCTGTCCCCTGTCCTACAACTCCTCCTTAGGGTGGAGTGATAGGGCTACCTTGAGCTTCTGTGTACAGTCCGCTCTGGTACATATACCCTTCATAGTGTCCTATGGGGTTAGCCACTGGATGTGTTCTGTATGCAGGGGTCTCACCCCCCCCCCCTTTGGGTGTCCCCTAGCCCTCCCTTGGGCTAGCTTAGCTCCCGGTCCTCTGCGGCCCCTGCTTCTGGGTGATAGAGTCAGCCTCTATCATGGGTACACCCACTCAGGGGGGATGTCTGGGAGTCCATGACCGGACCCCCTACATCCCTCCCTCTGTCTCTTTCACTATCCGGGTGCCGGTCCCTTGCTGCCTCCACTGTCAGTGATACCCACCTCCTACCTTGGTGACTCACTCCATATCCCCTTGGCCGCCAGTCCTCCGTGCGCCGGGGGACTGCCGCCTGCCGCCGGCTTCCAGCCGATGGCTCTCCCCCTTCCTCATAGCTTGGTCGTCCGCCCGCCGGCCGGCCCCCGGAGTGCCGGCATCCACTGCCAGCAGTCCGGTTCTGCTATAACCATCCTTGTTCCTGTCACCAATCCGGCAACCTCCGGCTGCCGGAGCCGCCGCTCCCTCTGCCGGCGTTCCGCCGCTGTGCCGGCGGT
This sequence comes from Palaemon carinicauda, assembly GCF_036898095.1. Taxonomy (NCBI): domain Eukaryota; kingdom Metazoa; phylum Arthropoda; class Malacostraca; order Decapoda; family Palaemonidae; genus Palaemon; species Palaemon carinicauda. The sequence continues at coordinate 2,064,632 of NC_090730.1, read as the reverse complement.
CGCCACCCTGGTATTACTCTTGACTTTTATATTGTCTATCTTAATGCCAGAAACTCTGCTGGAGCGGCCTCCGGCGTGCCGGCGGTCTGCCGGAACCTTCCGGAGGCGTCAAGACGACTTGCACCCCCTTCTACTAGCTATCATCTAATACTGATAGCCCTACACTGCAACCAGATGGCTTGTTTACGTAAATGGATCAGTATCTTAGTACTGTTCTACCGGTAATCATGCTGTCTTCTTGCATTTTACAGATTTCCAGCATGCTGCGTGTATCTTAGCGCGGCTGGTTGCCGGAAGCCGTTACCCTTTGGGATCCTTTAGCCCCCTAATTTGGGACTGAGTGGCCTCAGTCCCAACCTTATCCTTGACAATTCCCATGGAATTCCATCTGCCCTATGGACTTCTACTGGAATTCTATCCTGTGCCTTCGGTCACCTCGGATTGTCCAAGGATGAAGCTTACGGTAACCAGCCGGGCGAGATGCACGGAGTATGTTTCTTTTCTATCTCAATCCTCTGTGCATCACACCCTATATCAACTTAAAATTAATGATTAATATTAACTTAGTTTAAGAGCCATTCTTATGACTCCCCCCATACTCATTTTCTCTTTCTTCCACAGGAGGAGCAGATGAAGTGTGACTTCGACTTCTGCGCTGTGAAACGCCCGCACTTCTACGGGCACACGGCTTGTAGGACTCACGCCCCTTGTGCTAACAAGAAAGGGGATTTGAAATTCTGGGACCCGCTGAACTGTACGGTCTGCCAGGCTCGCCTAGTCGATGCCTTCCATAACCCTCCCTCAGCGGAGGTCAGGGACACTTCTCGGGATAAGCTACGCAAGTGGGTGCGTGGCTTCCAGAATAATGCCACCGGACCGTACCTGGCCACTGAAGAAATGAGGTCCCTTTTGTCCCCAAAGGCCTCCCCTGATTCTGTGGTGCCCAAAGATTTGATCCCCACTGTCCAAATTACGGTGGAACCAGACGTAGTCATGGCCCAGTCCATGCACGAGTGCCACCTGGATTCCGAGAACGACGAACACATGTCGGATATTTCGGAGGGCACGGAGAAGACCCTTATGGCTCAAGGTGAGGAAGATGATGAGGACCAGGTGGAATACGCCGAGTCGGAGCAAGAGGTCGCTCCTCCTTCCATCACCGCCCCTACTCCTACACCGACGGAAGTGTCTCTCCCGTCTACCTCCGCTACCCCGGAACCCATGCCATCCGCCCAAGAGATGTTCCGGATGATCAAAGCCATCATGGACGACAGGCTGAAAGAAAATCAGGAGTTCATCAGGTCCATGATAGGATCCAAAGAACCGAAGAAGATCTCGGTTAATGATCTCCCTGCATGCTCACTCGCCAACCCCTGGAGGTATGCTGAGCATATGGTTATCGCGACCGGCAGGATCTTCGTCAGCGACAAGATCGGCACGGTCCCCCTGGAAGACGTGGAGTTCTTCCCAAACTTCAAGGCCTACCCGGACTGTTACGTCCGGCTTCGTTCTGAACCTGCCTCTAAAGAAGAGACCGAACCCAAGGAGGAGATAGTATTCGATCTCGCGAAGGCCCAGGCTATGCTAGCCAATATATTTAAAAGTAGGGGTTTTACATGCTCTAAGCTTCCGGCCCTGAGCAAGAAGCACCCTACCTACGTCGCACCCGACGATGCAGTCCTTCCCTTCATGGAAAAGGCCTTCGCTGCGTGCCTCAAGGCTGTGGAAGAGGGAAAAGCCTGCCCTGCACTGGAGGAGTGCAGACCCTTCTCCATAGTGACTCCCCCCGACGCTCGACACTGGAAGGATATCCAGCATACTTTCGTGGTGGGAAAGCTAGATCCTGACGTCGCCGGACGTCAGTTTAACGAAGACCTCCCGAAACTCAACGATCACCTCCTTCGTCGGGAACAAGATACGAAGGAGAGGCTCGCAGCATCCATGTCCCACCAGGTCCAACTCGATATCATGGCTTGTGACACCAGAGTACCAGACCACTACATGGTACTTGCCAAATCCCACATGGCAACCCTGGTGAAGGATATGTACCACTTCATGAAGGCTCGGAGAGCCTGTCGAGAATTCGTGTTCTCAGGTGCCACTGTGAAACACGAACCCCGGAGGCTGATTTCCTCCAACATCTGGGGTAAACACCTCTTTCCTTCTGACCTCGTGAAGGAGATCACCGACAAAGCCGCCACGGAGAACTGGAACCTTCTCCACAAGTGGGGCATGTCAAAAAAGAGGAAATCCTCTCAGGACGACGGACCTCAACTTAAGAGGAAATCCTCCAAACAGAAACCCCAGCAACGTCAACAAAGACGACAGTTTCCGGGACCCGCTACTCCCCAAGTGGCAGCTCAGCCACAGCAGACCTTTCAGCTGGTCACCCAACTGGTCTTGTCACAGTCACCGGTTTTCACCCCTGCTTTCGAGCAACAGACGACTACCTTTCGTCCCAAAGGTAGAGGCTCAAGCAGAGGTGCAGGCAGAGACGCGTCTCGCCGTCCCTCCAGAGGCAGAGGAGGAAAGGGAGCTAGCGGCCGAGGCAGTAAGCCCTCGGGACATCAGAAGCAATGAAGTGCTTCCGGTGGGAGGAAGACTCCGCCAATTCCAAGATCGTTGGACCTTCAATCCCTGGGCACACAGCATCGTCAAGAAGGGTCTAGGCTGGAGTTGGACTCAACCACCCCCAACCTTCCAGCAATTCTTCCAACAATCAACCCCCCTTCTGGAAGAATATGTCCTAGATCTCTTGAACAAGAAGGTGATAAGGTAGGTAAAGTCCACCAGGTTCCAAGGGAGACTGTTTTGTGTCCCCAAGAAAGACTCCGACAAACTCAGAGTCATTCTGGACTTATCCCCCCTCAACAAGTTCATAGCGAACGACAAGTTCAAGATGCTGACTCTTCAACAAATAAGGACCCTTCTGCCTCGAGGTTCTTACACGGTCTCCATAGACCTGGCGGATGCCTACTGGCACGTTCCAATGAACCATCACGCTTCCTCCTACCTAGGATTTCGACTCCAAAGGAAAAGCTACGCCTTCAGGGCCATGCCCTTCGGCCTCAATGTGGCCCCTCGGATCTTCACAAAGCTGGCGGACGCCATAGTACAACAGCTACGCCTCCGAGACGTCCAGGTGATGGCCTACCTCGACGATGAGCTAGTCTGGGCTCCATCGCCCGAGGATTGTTTAAAATCCTGCAGCAAAGTCACCCAGTACCTAGAACACCTGGGATTCAAGATAAACGTGAAGAAATCTCGCCTCTCTCCAGCTCAGAAGTTCCAATGGTTAGGAATCCAATGGAACCTTCAGTCACACCGCCTTTCCATTCCCCAGAAGAAAAGGAAGGAATTAGCAGGGTCTGTCAAGCGACTACTGAAATCCAAGTGGATCTCAAGATGCCAGCAGGAACGAGTTCTAGGCTCTCTACAGTTCGCCTCAGTAACAAACCCAGTGCTTCGTGCACAGCTACAGGATGCTGCGGGAGTCTGGAGACGTTCTGCATCCATCGCTCGAAGAGACCTCAAGAGACGGCTCCCAAACAGACTTCGACTTCTCCTCAAGTCGTGGTCGGAAGCAAAGGCCCTGAAAAGGTCCATTCCTCTTCAACACCCACCTCCATCACTCAACATCCACACGGACGCTTCGCTGGAGAGTTGGGGAGGTCACTCCCACCAAAAACAGGCTCAAGGCACATGGTCTCCCCTGTTCAAGACGTTTCACATCAACATCTTGGAGGCCATGGCGGTCCTTCTAACTCTGAAGAAACTCTCCCCGCCTCCCTCGATCCATATTCGTCTAACCCTAGACAACTCGGTGGTAGTTCGATGTCTCAATCGCCAAGGCTCAAGATCGCCCCAGATAAATCAGGTGCTTCTTCCAATCTTCCGTCTGGCAGAGAAGAAGAAATGGCACCTGTCTGCAGTTCACCTACAAGGATTCCGCAACGTGACAGCGGATGCTCTATCTCGGACAAACCCGATAGAGTCGGAATGGTCTCTAGACGCAAGATCATTCTCCTTCATCTCTCACCAAGTCCCAGAACTTCAGATCGATCTCTTCGCAACGAGCGACAACAATCAACTTCCTCGGTATGTGGCCCCGTACGAGGACCCCAAGGCAGAAGCAGTGGATGCCATGTCACTGGACTGGAACAGATGGTCCAAGATCTACCTGTTCCCTCCCACCAACCTTCTGCTGAAAGTCCTCTCCAAGCTGAGAACCTTCAAAGGGACAGCGGCCCTAGTGGCTCCCAAGTGGCCCCGGAGCAACTGGTACCCCCTGGTCCTGGAGCTGCAGCCCAAGCTGATCCCTCTCCCGGGCCCAGTTCTCTCCCAACAAGTACAGAAGTCGACTGTCTTCGCTTCATCATCGAAAATCAAGGACCTTCATCTCATGATTTTCTCTCCCTAGCCGCAAAGAAGAGGTTTGGGATCTCGAAGAAAAGTCTAGACTTCCTCGAGGAATACAAGACCGAATCCACAAGACGGCAATACGAATCATCTTGAAGAAAATGGTCTCTTTCGTCAAGACAAAAAATCCTAAGGAAATCACAATGGATTTCTGCATGTCCTTCTTCATTCACCTTCATGGACAGGGATTAGCAGCCAATACGATTTCGACTTGCAAATCGGCCTTGACTAGACCACTATTGTATGCCTTCCAAATTGATCTGTCCAGCGACATCTTCAATAAACTGCCGAAAGCATGCGCTCGTCTACGCCCAGCACCCCCACCGAAACCGATCTCCTGGTCATTGAACAAGGTGCTCCATTTCGCCTCCAACTTGGATAATGATTCATGCCCTCTCAAGGATCTGACTCAGAAAGTTATATTTCTCTTTGCTCTTGCCTCAGGAGCCCGAGTCAGCGAAATAGTGGCATTGTCAAGAGAAGAGGGTCATATCCTGTTTACTGATTCAGGAGACATTACCCTCTCCCCGGATCCGACGTTTCTCGCCAAAAACGAATTACCCACCAAAAGATGGGGCCCCTGGAGAATATGCCCCCTGAAGGAAGATGCCTCTCTATGCCCAGTAGAGAGCCTCAAGGTCTATCTTCGCAGAACTTCGAACTTTGGTGGAGGCCAACTCTTCAAAGGAGAAACATCGGGCAGCGACCTGTCACTGAAACAACTAAGAGCGAAAATCACCTACTTCATTCGCAGAGCGGATCCCGACAGTACACCCGCTGGTCACGATCCTAGAAAAGTTGCATTGTCTCTGAATTTCTTTCAGAGTATGGACTTCGAAAGCCTTAAAAGCTTCACAGGCTGGAAGTCCTCGCGTGTTTTCTTCAAACATTATGCGAAACAAGTGCACGAAGTCAAACATTTTGTGGTAGCCGCAGGTAGTGTTATGAAACCTGCACCTAACTCTGCATAGAACAGCGAGTTACTTGGGACTCTAACTCTTCGGGTGCCTATGTTGACCCTCGAGCGATACATAGTGATGTCGAAAACACTTAGTCCTTTCTTATAACTGTTCTTATCCCAGGTGAAATGTCATAGTCGTCACACAAGTGCCGCATGCCTAAAGCATGATGTGTTTTAATTAAAGACTGACGTTCCTCGAGAACGAGTGCCTACTAATAAATTTGAAATTCCCTTTCAGATTCAAGAGCAAGTCTTTATTACTATGTACATTATATTTTACTGTAAATTAACTTTACTTATTGCTGCTATTCATTTAATTTCTGCAATTGTGAAATAAAATTCCTATTTTATTACTTGTGCGTCTCAATCCGCTCCTACTTACTATGAAATACATGCCTGTCATAGTTTTATTATCCCCTTCCCTATGGTTCATGGAGATTTTAAGGTCCTAACCCTTATTATATATTCACTATTACAATGTAATATTCCAATACGAATACTTACTCTTCATACCCTGGAGACGAAACTAACCTTCTCAGCACACAGTGTCCAACCACCACTTGTCTGCCTTCCAGAATGTTCCGATACGAATGCCAACTATTCAGTCTCGTCTCCAAGTTCTTCAGGTTCTTCTAACAAGGTGAATAGCCCTTCGATAACCACTTTGATCTCGGCATGGCCCGTGGGAACTTCACTGCCAAGGGGGGCAGGAAGACTCTTCTCTACGGTTCTTTTATTAAGATTACTATGCTATATTGTTCAAAGCCCTTGGCACTTACCCAATAGGGGAAAATCTACCACAATACATTGATTCTCTGGTATTCTTCCATCAGGACGCCATGGCTTGAGCCCAAAAAACGGATTTTGAGCGAAGCGAAAAATCTATTTTTGGGTGAGATAGCCATGGCGTCCTGATGGACCCTCCCTGCTACTTCCTCCAGTTTTTAGGTCCCACCCTGCTCTGCTGTATCATGGTGATCGGCAAGCAACTGGCTTCAGGATGAAGACGGACGTGACGTCATTTAGCAATGGCGCCCGTTTGTTTACGTCTCGAGTACCAAAAGTAGCCACGGACGAGATTAGCTGTGGAACGGCTCCCAGCTATTCTACGCCTTTACACACCGAAGGTTAACTCTGTTCGGGGTGTAGATAGCTATGTGGCGCGTTAATACATGCGTCCCCTGTTGATATACGATGTCTTAAAAGGGAAACCTTTAGGATACTCACTCCAGAAGTTAGAATTCTGTGATAACCTGTGGTTAAATTCTCTGGGAATATCTTAGTAGTTATTTACCCAAGGAAGCTACCAAAAAGGAACCTTCCATCAGGATGCCATGGCTATCTCACCCAAAAATAGATTTTTCGCTTCGCTCAAAATCCGTTATATAGGCCTAATCATGTAGTTGTTTATATCTTTTATTTAAACTTGTCCAATTAGATATTGAAATTACAAGATTATATCTTGGAGAAGGACACTCCAAAATCAAACCATTGTCCTCTAATATTGGGTAGTGCCATAGCCTCTTTACCATGGTCTTCTACTGTCTTGGGTTACACTTGGGCACACTATCTTATCTCATTTCTCTTCCTCTTGTTTTGTTAAAGTTTTTATAATTTATATAGGAAATATTTAATTTAACATTGCTCTTAAAATATTTTTTCTTTGTTTCTTTTTCTCACTAGGATATTTTCCCTGTTGTAGCCCCTGGGCTTATAGCATCCTGCTTTTCCAACTATGGTTGTAGTTTAGCGGGCAATAATGATAATATATATATATATATATATATATATATATATATATATATATATATATATATATATATATATATATATATATATATATATATATATATATATGATAAATTTTGCACATTTTACGTGTTTTTCATATTCAAATAAGCCATATATATTTTTGATACATTAATGTCTGGATTCTCTTAACGACCTCCTATACAAGCTTGCCGACCAGGGTTCGATTCCCGGCCGGAGCCAAGCTCTTGTCTTTGTGATTTCGCCTGGGGCTCTGATCCCGAGGTCGTTAAGAGAATCCAGACATTAATGTATCAAAAATATATATGGCTTATTTGGATATATATATATATATATATATATATATATATATATATATATATATATATATATATATATATATATATATATATTCACACATAAGGGCATGTGTTGGATTTTATAACATTCTCCAAGTAAATAGCCATTATTGAAATGGAAAAGGATAACCACGATTGGTTTACCTTGGAGGATGAGACCTTATAAGGGCATAGGCTAAGGTTGAATGGGGGGAATACCCAGGCAATTATACCGACTTGCTGCAGCATGTACTACCTTTGCTCGTGTGCTTTCAGTAAATTCAGTTTATCCTGCGACTATGCTAGTCTGTTTCTTATAAATTTTTAAGAGAATTTTATTTATTAATCATTGTATTTATTTCGTTTAAATGGAATACAGATACAATATTTGTGTTTTTGAGAAAGCGTTTAATATTTTTAAACAAAGTATCAGCATTTAAGTCAACCATTAGAAAATAATACCCTCTTAATCATTTGTAATTTATAAGAAATAATATATAATTCTTTTGTTTATTTATAATAAACGAATTGGCAACCTCGTGAAAGGGTTGGGGTAGGGGATACGATGGAATAACCCCTCATGTCATCGCAGGAAATGGCAACACTGAATTCGCAATTATCAGCGTTGCCATTGCCATGTAACACTTGTGCCATGTAACACTTGTCGTAATTGATTTCAAATTAAAAGACAAATGCATAGTTACGCCTCATTAATTGCTGCATACTTCGTTAAATCAACACACCTACTTACGAGTCGTTATGGCCCGCAGAAGCCTTCGGGATCCGACGGGGTTAAAAAGGGAACCTACGAGCTGGCAACACCGGGCAGTAAGTGTTGCTGCCATTGCTATATTTGTTGCAATTACGAAATAGCATGTGACAGAGAAGCCGATTTTCCTCGAAAATACAGCCAGCGGTCAGTGCTATTAACTGACAGGGATTAGGGTTAGCTAATCAGGCGAATTGGGCTCCTGTCTAAATAGGACAGCGAATGTTGCTGTCTTCTCTTTGTTTGGGGGGACCGATGCCAAACTTCAGCTGCGCATTGGGTTGGGCCGTTGAGAGGTCCTACAGCGACGCTCGCCTCACTAATACTTATCTATTACTACAGTGCGCAACTGCTTATCCTGTCGCTTTTTTATATTTTCCGTCAACAGATCCTTAAGAAGTTACCTAGTATATATATTAGTGCCCCTCAACAAACGGTATTTAATAAGGTAAATATATTCCTGTCAGTAAATCGCGCTCGATTTAGAAAACGTACTGTTCTCGACTTGCGCATTCATAATATATTTTTCTATTCACAGGTCTGTTCTGCTATAACTCCGCATTGAGATTTTATTCATTTATTGTGAATAAAGTGATATAGAGGATTGCCTACGTCTACAATATGGGGAGCTACGCACAATCCGTCCATGGTAAGTACAAAGTTGCGTAAATTAAGTCGTTTTGAAGTGTTTATGTAGTATTGAGATTAGGCTGGCGATAGCGTAACAATACGCATGAAAATATGACAGTATATTTCTTAACAAAAACGTATTTATTTATATGTGAGAGAGAGAGAGAGAGAGAGAGGAGAGAGAGAGAGAGAGAGAGAGAGGAGAGAGAGAGAGAGAGAGAGAGAGAGAGAGAGAGAGAGAGAGAGAGAGATGGCGTCTCGGTTTTGTTTTCGTGTCAAGAGAAATTGGATGCCCGAAATGTTTTTAATCTCCATTATTCTATTTATTCAGCAAACATATTTAATATATTTAAGTTTAACACCTGCATTGTAAAGTATATAAGTGTCACTTGATATACCGTGAAAAGTACTCGTTCAAGTGACTTGCTATACTTAATTTAACTCTCTTTTTTTTCTGACGCCGTACCTAAAACGCAAATTGTCTGTGATGTTTCCGGGGGAGAGAGAGAGAGAGAGAGAGAGAGAGAGAGAGAGAGAGAGAGAGAGAGAGAGAGAGAGAGACACGACATTAACCCTAAATTATTATTTATCTCTGATAAAAGATAAGCAAATGAGTATTTTATGTCGTTCTAGCCCTCACATGCATTAATTACGTTTTGACTTATGCCTAATTTACTTTCATTTCTATTTATTTATAATCTGAATATAGAAAGAACTTTGATAATTATGTATACGAGAACCACGAGATGATAAGATAATAACTCTCTCTCTCTCTCTCTCTCTCTCTCTCTCTCTCTCTCTCTCTCTCTCTCTCTCTCTCTCTCTCGTGTGAACGTTGTTGACATATGATCACGTGACCCTGCCGTGGCTTACGCAACAACCCAGCTGATCTTAGCCGTGGGTCTAATGGTCTTCAAATTGATGCTGGCCTTTCATGTCTGAGATCTTTGTTCGTCTTTGCAATATTTTTATAGTTTTAATCTTCAGTTATTCATTATGATTTATTATTAACGGTTTTGTGGTTTGTTATTGGTATAGAATATTCTATTTTGATTGTTCGTTACTTTATTTTCCTTGTTTCTTTTACTCGCTGAGCTATTTTTCCTTGTTGGAGCCCTTGGGCTTGTAGCATCTTTCTTTTCCAACTAGGGTTGTAGCTTAGCTAATAATAATGATAATAGTAATAGTGATAGTAGGACTACGCTCCTCCTATTGACATAGTACTATGCTACTACAATTGCCATAGTACTACGCTTCTACAATTGCCATAGTACTATTCTTCTACTATTGACATAGTACTATGTTCTTAAATATCCTTTTATTGGCTCTTACCCAAATCGAGTTCTGTAAAACAATGTGGCTTAAAAGATTATAAGACTATAATACATCTTTATTTAAGCTTATTTAATGTATCCCGACTCTGAAATGTAGTTGCTTCTACAGGCGCTAGAGTGCGCCAGTCGAGAACTAATAGCTTAGGGCGTGGGTTGGAGTTGTGGTGATGCGCGCTAGTTTTTTTAATTTACTATTTTTATTACTACCAAGTTGCCATTTTCCATCTTGGCATTGTATTTATTGTTTTACAAGTTGAATGTTTTGTTTAAATAGCTTTTAGTACATAGACCCAAGAGAGTCTATTCTATAGGTGGTAGGTTTGTTAAAGTACCAGCCAACCGTCGAGATCTTTGCCACTAGAGATAATTTGATCCTTGAAGGACTTGCCAGATAGTTCGATATTGCATCATTCTTTAGGCGTGGCTCGTTTTCTTTACTTTAATTTAGACGATCTTACACTCTTATTTAAATCTGCAATGCTATTTTATCTTTCATCAACACTTATTAGTGATTTACCACTGCTCTTTGAGTCAAGATTATCATTATTATTACCAGCTAAGCTACAACCTTGATTGGAAAAGCAGGGAAAATAGCCCAGTGAGGAAAGAATATAAGGAATTAACAAATAAAATATTTCAAGAACTTTCATACATAAACAATTAAAAGAGACATACCAACTTGTTCAACATTAAAACATTCGCTGCAAGTTTGATTAAACTGCGAAATTTGGAAGATCATTCCACAACCTGGTCACAGCTGGAATAAAACTTCTAGAATACTGTATAATATGTAATCGTAATCATTAGCTTGAAAATAATACTTTTGTATATATATATATATATATATATATATATATATATATATATATATATATATATATATATATATATATATATATATATATATATATATATATATGCCTCAGTATGAAGGAGTCTTTTAAATCCCGTCTCTTTAAACGGCGAGACAGAGCCAACCGTCTATCCCTTTCCCACCCACAAGAAAGGGCACGGGAAAGGGCGAATTCTCTCTCTCTCCTCTCTCTCTCCTCTCTCTCTCTCTCTCTCTCTCTCTCTCTCTCACCTGTCAGTTTTATTTACTGCCATTCTTTGATGCATTGTTAAATACCTTTGAAATTGTTTTTGATTCATTCTTTTTATAGAACGCTGTTATTATTATTATTATTATTATTATTATTATTATTATTATTATTATTATTATTATTCGAACTTTCAACTGGGCTCCACAAGACAATAGAAGAGTTGGAATACCCAGCCCTACATAGCTGAGGTGATGAAGCGTGAAGTATAAGATGATGAATGGAGAAGTACTGATTTAAAAGCTCCAAGATAGAGACGACTGGCGAAATCTAACCGAGGCCCTTTGCGTCAATTGGCGTAGGAGGAGATGATGATAATATTTATCATGTTATTGTACAGTATTTATATCATATAATGCAAAAGAATCACGACGTTCAATACTACACAGTACTCTAGAAGTTTTATTCCAGCTGTGACCAAGTTGTGGAATGATCTTCCAAATCGGGTAGTTGAATCAGTAGAACTTCAAAAGTTCAAAGTTGCAGCAAATGTTTTTATGTTGAACAGGCTGACATAAGTCTTTTTATAGTTTATATATGAAATAACTGTTTTAATGTTGTTATTGTTGTTAAAATATTTTATTTTAATTGTTCATTACTTCTTGTATCGTTTATTTTCTTCCTTATTTCCTTTCTTCACTGGGCTATTTTCCCCGTTGGAGCCCTTGGGCTTAAAGCTTCTTGCTTTTCCAACTAGGGTTGTAGCTTAGCTAATAATAATAATAATAAATTTCCTCACTGGGCTATTTTTCCCTGTTGGAGCCATTGGGCTTATAGCATCTAGGGTTGTAGCTTAGCTAATAATAATAATAATAATAATAAGAAAGACGCACCAAGAACTCTGGACCAATGCATGGCTTCAACTCTGTCACTCCGCACTCAGGCTTTACGTAGCCTATCCAAAAACGCACTCTTTTTCAAAATCCCCACTTGAGTGTTTTCACTGCTTTGTCTCATTTTCCCTTTGTCACCAGACTTCGAGGAAGACGGTTCGGGTCCTTTTCCAATCCCCTTGAACGTATATCCGTAGCTGCATGTCCCCGTCTGTCTTGACATACGATATCCCTCCGCCTAGGCGGATGTGGTTCTCCGGTGGGGGCGCCCTCCGTGGGGCCCTGCCCTTTCCTTTAAGACATTCATACTGGCGTGACAGCCCCCCCCCCTCCATAGTTACAAATGCGTATAGAACTGTTGTTATCTGTATATTATTAGGAGTTAGTTCGTAAACAATACATTGTATTGTGATGTTTTTTTCAATTTCTACTTGTTATTTATCAGGTGACAAATGCACTAGGCCTATATATATATATATATATATATATATATATATATATTATATATATATATATATATATATATATATATATATATATATATATATATATATATATATTACTTATCAGTCATAAAACTGCACGTGACAGATATTTAAGTGTAAAATCCACAGGAAACAGGAAAGTAAAAGACCAGGTACCAAGGTGTATTACGTACACTTCTTCAGGGTCTTTTCCTTTCCTATTTCCTGTGGATTTTACACTATATATATATATATATATATATAATGTGTGTGTGTATATATACAGTATATATATATATATATATATATATATATATATATATATATATATATATATATATATGTGTGTGTGTGTATATATACATATATATATGTATATATACATATATATACATATATATATATTTATATATATATATATATATATATACATATATATATATGAGAGAGATTGAATTAAGGCCACATGGTATAGCTCAAACAACATGGGTATAAGTATATTATTATTATTATTATTATTATTATTATTATTATTATTATTATTAATACAAGCGAAGCTACATCCCTAGTTGAAAAAGCTGGATGCTTTAAGCCCAAGGGCTTATGTGTATATCCTTAGAATATACAGTATGCAAGCATACATGTATAAAAAAGATAATCAAACTTACTGTTATTATTGTTGTTGTTGTTGTAAGAACATAACTACGTAGCTCAAACAAAGGTGTCGCACCTTCGGTTAACGAAGCTCACAGTGAAACCTTACAAGAAAAAGTGTGTCATTGTTAAGTCAGATTTATTTG
>NC_090730.1:2029165-2050735 GCF_036898095.1 Palaemon carinicauda | reverse complement strand
GAAGCATTAACTCTGTTCGGGGTGAAGATAGCTATGTGGCGCGTTCAGACATGCGCGTCCCCTGTTGTATTACGATGTCTTAAAGGGAAACCTTTGAGATACTCGCTCCAGAAGTTAGAATTCTGTGATAACCTGTGGTTAAATTCTCTGGGAATATCTTAGTAGTCTTATACCCAAGGAAGCTACCAAAAAGGAACCTTCCATCAGGACGCCATGGCTTGAGCCCAAAAATGTGTTTTGTTGAGAATGTTGACAAGTGTTTTTTATTGTAGCTTATTGGTCACTTACGATATTCATTTCATTCGTAACTGATCCTACTTGTTCGTCGTTATTTTTCTTTCATATTTTATTCTTTATTTCTCTATTTATTTTCCAACTGGATGTTTTCTGTTTGGCTCATGGGTGTTGTTGCAGTTTGGACAAAATTTGGTTACCAAAGAAATCTATTTTTGGGTGAGATAGCCATGTCCGATGGAAGGTTCCTATAAGTAGCTTCAAATATCCCTTGGAAGCAATTTATAGGAACCTTCCATCAGGACGACATGGCCTGAGCCCAAAAAAATTAATAGATTCCATGTATATTTTCAGTTAGGTGGATGTCGAGGGTGGTCAAAGATGATTGACGAATCTCTCTTCATTTTTTATATATGACAGATTTAATTTAATGCTGTTACTGATCTTAAGATATTTTATATTCTTTATTCATTAATTCTATATAGTTTATTTAGTTCCTTATTTCTTATCCGTACTGGGCTGTTTTTCCATGTTGGACCCCTTGGGCTTATAGCATCCTGCTTTTCCATCTATGGTTGTAGCTTAGCTAGTAATAACAATGTAGTGAAATACCTATAAAGTAGAAATCTTTATTGCTCACATTATAATCCCCCCCCCTAAAATGTGAATTTCAGAAAAAAAATATTATAGCTCTTCAAGAATAGGATATAGAAAAGTTTAGGTAAGGTATTTATTATTTTAGTTGAAATTCTACATCTTATAGTATATAATATTCCAACTAGGGTTGCAGCTTAGCAAGTAATAATAATAATGATACATACGGTTTTGTACGTTATCAGTTCAAGGAGGAGACAGATTAAGAAAAGGTTGATTTTGAGGAATTCACATCAATAAACTTAAGTTTTATTCCCACAACCCAATAGTACATTATTTGGTTAAAATGCTTTTTGTACATCTACATACATACATTGGTTACCCATCGACTGAATTATATGAACCTGACAAACTTTTAACTAGTTAAGAAAAATGTTTCGAAGTCGGCACATTCCCGGTTGGTTCGGTCCGCAGTCTCGCAAGGTATTAGCTACCTCAGAAGATCTATGTTAGAGTACTTTACGACGTGAACATAAATAGTTATGGCAATTTATCTTTTATAATTATGGAATTAATATCGGGAAATTTTAAATGTACTAGAGCTACTGTACCATTGATTGATATGCCACAATGTAAATACAGTACTAGTTCTCGCAAATTGTAATGTACCCATTTCCCCAGAATATACTGTAATTATACACTTTTTTTTTTTTTTTTTTTTTTAAGGTCAAATGATTAATGTATAGGTTATAATATTGCTCATGTCAAATACAGTATTTTTTGTTTCCAATGTGAGCCAAATAGCCATCCATAATGTTTTGAAAAACATACTATACATAATATTCACTGTAAAGAAATGTTTTTTTTCTTTTCGAGTCTTCTCGAAATTCATTGATAATATAATACATGTAAAATGTCTATTCTGAATGTAATGTCATACAATGTTGTACTGAGATTTTCTTCACAGCTATTTATTCCTCATCACTGTCCCTGTCTTGCAGATCTTGAATAGTATCATCCACAGTATACACTTCTTTTACAGGTGACCAACAGTTAATTTATTATTAAATGATTTAGCACTGTTTAGTGGTGTATATCCTTTTTATAATAATTTAATGTGGTATTTTTATAGGGTCTGGAACGAATTAGGCTATTTACGTGTAAAAGGCGACTCACAAGACGAAAAATTCACGTCACGAAAGCCATTATCGAACCAATTAATTTCGTGTTACGAGGCATTACTGTACCCGAATATAATCATAGTTCTGGTGTCTGCGAGCTGGCCTGCAAGAAAAATGGGTTTGAATAAATGCAGGAACGCTTACAATTACCGTACAAGAGGGAATAAATAACCTTTGGTTCAGGATGGTAGATCTTCCGAATGTCTACTTGATAATTGTCATGGATCATGTATTGCCTGAGGGCATCTTTGCATGAGGGAAGCTCCGCTGATGAAACATTTCCTTGCTTTACTCGGAACGTTTCATATATCGTTCTGTTAACAAGTTTGATCTTTGTCTGTTGAAGACAATAGGTCAGTAGGTAAAACTTTGTGCAGCATCAAACACTGATTATGATACGGACCACTCCTTTCCAAATTCCACAAATGGTTTATTGTTTCTCACAAGGTTTAGTGCTGTAAAAATATCCTGACTGGCAAAAACACTAACTCCATTACAACCAGTGAAAGTCCGAACTCCAAACAAAACTACATAAATCCAAAGAAAAATGTTGTTGCTATTCTTGATATGTCAAATAGCTGGATTTTGTTTTTCCTTCCTCATCTCAAGAAAATCTAGTATGTTTGGCTCCACTGACATCTGTATCGAACCCAAAAAGGTTTATAAATACTGGTATGTCTGTATCCTCTGACACTACTACAACCGTACTGTATCTGGAAGCTGCATGCCCCATCAATCATCATTATGGTATCATCATCCTCTTGTGTACTTCCAAGTTCTTCAATCTGAGACTCTTTGCTTTGTGAGAAGATAACAGTTTTCACTAGAATTAACCACCAGTGATCTCTTTGTCTTTCCAGCTCTCCCTTAGATATTCTAGTAATCAGTTTTTACTTGCACTACTTGCCAACAACCTCCTCCCAGTGTTTTATTCTTTGACCTGATTTTATCGGGTTGAATATCACCCTTTGGATCCACGATTTACATGTTTTACATCCTTTATTGACTTCACCATATGAGTAGAACACCATATTAATTCTTTCACTTCTCTCTCCATTGTGTAATACCTGTCTCAAAACCTGTCTCAAAGACACTTCTTTGAATATTCTGTTATCCCCATTTATGTTTTTCACAATTCTCGTAGCATCGATAATTGTAGCTCTTGGACCAGTGACGGAGTCTGTATACTGTATGTACTGTACCTTTAATGGGTTGTCCAGGGTTAGATTTGTCTGTCTTTTTCAACGAAGCATCGCTATCGGCTCTCTTGGTATGGAACCAAGGGGATAGCCTAAAATTTCCATCATATCAAATTTTCGATTCTGTGCTATCAGTAGCATTTGACCAAATAAATGATTGCCTGCTTTTGATATGATGTCTTTTTGGGCTCAAGCCATGTCGTCCTGATGGAAGTTCGTATAGGGTAGCTTCCTAGGGTATATTACAACTACGGCGATATTCCCAGAGAATTTACCTTAAGGTACCCAGAATTCTAACTCCTGGAGCGAATATCCCTAATGAAAGTACCAGGGATATCGCGAAATATCAGAGGACGTATTCTTGACACGCCACATGGCAATCTGCACCCTGAACAGAGATAACACTTCGAAGGGGTCAATTGGCAAGAAAACGAAAACGAGAAAGAAAAAGGAGAGCCGTTCGCAAGGCTCTCTCTTCTCCCGTTTCGTAAGCGTGCATTGCGCCGATTCTGGCGCCATCTGTATTCCTTATTGCGTAGCTTAACAACACGGTGTTTTTTCCTGTGTTTCTCGCAAAATCTTGGATTTAATCGCTTTTTTATGCTTTCTCCAACTTCGTCTGCCTCTGATAAGTTGAGTATTATTTCTTTTATGTATAAATGTAGGCTCTTGGTAATTTTTAAAAGTGATTAATGGTAATAATCTTTGTTACAAGAGCCGTTGCCTACCGGAGGCGTCCTGGACGCTGTCGCTCGCTAGGTATGAGTTTTAGTTAGCCAGAGCGACGTTCCCGGATGTTTTGCTTTAATAATTTTAGCTATTTAGCGTTACATAGGATTTCCTTATTCGTGCTTTTAGTATTGTTTTGGCGAAGTATTCGCCAATTCTGGCCTACGCTAGACCATGTAGCCTGGTCGTTTGGCCCTAGTACTTTCCTGCATGATTTTTGGATTTCCGAGTGTTTTAAAATTTTATAGAAGCTTTAGGCAGTTTTATACATTTAAGATTATATTGATTATTTCCAAGATAGTATACGAGTGAGTTTCGGTGATTTAGGTAATCGATTCTCTTGGTGCCTAGGTTAAGTTGCCTATGGAGCCTTATTATACTTTCTCATACTCCCCGGTTGCTTTTTTTTCTTCGGAGAAGGTATGCAATCCCTTTCCCTCTGTTTAAGCCTTGGGCTTAACCCTAGTGGTTTATCTGAATTAACTTTTGATACAACTATACAGTGAACCCTCGCTACTTCGCGGTTCGACCATCGCGGATTCACCACTTCGCGGATTTTTTCCATAACCCATATATATACAGTAACATATATATATATATATATATATATATATATATATATATATATATATATATATATATATATATATATATATATATATGTATGCATGTATTTATGTATATATATGTACTGTATGTATATATGTAGGTATGTATATGTGTGTATATATATATATATATATATATATATATATATATATATATATATATATGTATATATATATATATATATATATATATATATATATATATATATATATATATATATATATATATATATATATATATATATATATATATATATATATATCTAAAGTAGGAAGATGTGATGTTCTAAGGGAATAGTATGGGAAATATGTCTGGGTAATAAGCAAAGCTCTACCTCCAGTTTGTTTCTTCATTATGATCAGAGATAAATGTAAACAAAACATTGGTTGCCATTTTTTAACGTGCTTTTTAGCGTGTTTAGGAAACGCATGATATAAAATTGCCTTTAATATTTGTGCCTGTTTTAGTTTAGGGTGCTGTAGTACATGCATTAAGTGTTCTGTACATTAAAGGGTAGTTTGTTAACAGTACTACGTACAAGGGAAGGTTTTAAAAGTCTGATTATACATGTTGAATAAATAGGTCACTACTTCGCGGATTTTCACCTATCGCGGCCGCGTCTGGAACCTATCTACCGCGATAAACGAGGGTTCACTGTATTGGGGTGTTACTGTACCTTCCTGTTCCAGTAAGTCTGGCTTCAGAGAGGGGCAGAACATCAGAGTTTTTAGTCTGAGTCTGTGTTTGTCTGGCTTGGGGTACAGCTCCCTCGCTAGTCTGACGCAGACATAGGAGGCTTAACCTCCTTAGGTCACTCCCGAAGGTTTCTGTACGAGATGATTCCTTCATTTGTGATCTAGCAGACTAGTCCTGGTTGCTGTTCTCGGTGGGAGGATGAGATCCTTTCCCCGGGAGTAGCAACACCTTCTTTGCTTTGGTTCAGTGGGGGTTGGCAAGTATTGCTGGCCTCCCTCCTTGGATCTCCCTTAGGCTAAGATGAGTTTTCTTGGCTGCGGGTGATTCTTTACTAAAGCAAGGTTGGTAGGACCCTCTTTGTCCCTTCCCCCTCTATCTCTGTAATGGCCTAGCCGTTACAGTACTGTACGTCATTCTACATCTGGACCTAGTATAGGTTAGGATGTGGAATTGACTCAGTCCCTTGCCGGCCGGCAGAGTGGCTGGCCGGCAAAGGTCTTCTGCTTTGAGTGCTGCCCGGACCTCCCTTGGTCCCTCATTCATGTCTGTCTGTAGAGCCAGACGGCATTGGTCAGGAAGCCTGAATTAGATTCTCCCCTTCCTTTTATGCACTCTTTCGGATTACCGGGCTTTGAGGTAGTACACTCTCTTATCCTGGCATCCATTCTGTTTTCTTCCAGTGCTGTACCCGATCCGGCTGCCGGCCTATGTGGCTGGCAGCCGGGCAGTCGGAGTTCTCTGGTTCTTTTGCTGCTGGCCGGCAATCGGCTGTTTACCTTTGCCGGCCGGCTATTGTCACGCCCTTGTCTGCCGGTCGCTACGAGCTGTGGCCGGCAGCCGGGTGCTATCTTGTGTAGTTGCTGGCCGGCCGGCCGGCACATGCTTTTGAACCAGCGTTCTGCCGCCTTATAGCTGTTAAGTAGTATACTGTACTTTAAAGCTAGTTATGGTGTGTGCCGGCCGGCGCATTACCTTCTATACTGTACTAGTATTCTTCAGTATAGCATATACTGTAGGGAGAAAACTAAAGTATAGTATTGGTACAACACTGTGTTTTCTAACACTTGCACAGCCCTTTGGTGTTGCCTTACAGATAAGAAAATGAGTTCTTTCTTGTCTATTATCCGGTATTTTAAAATCATATCTTAGGTGTGAGCTCCACCTGTTTCCTCTGGAAATTTTTCATCGGTTACTCTAGGACAGATTAACCATACGATTTTATTATCTGGAAGGCTGCAGCAATTGGTTGTGCGGGAAACACAAGTGTGTGTCTTTCCTTTCTGATTTGTTATGCTAAACTGTGCATATCCAGTGATACGTAGTTCACTTGATACTCATGGAAATTTCTTCTCTTTACAGGAGAACCATCCGTAGTGCGGAAGTGCTTTCTGCAACGTCCGCTGTAAGAACTTCTGCGGACATGAGTTATGTAGGGGGCACGCAGCATGCGCTGTCTCCGAGGGTGATCTCCGGTATTGGGACCCTCAGGTATGTACCGTGTGCTCTAACCTGATTACTGAGGCTTTTAATTCCCCTAGGACGGCGGAATCAAGGGATATAGCAAGAAAGAAGCTTCGTACCTGGGTAAGGGGCTTCCAGAAGAACACCTCTCGACCTTATCTTCCAAATGAGAAGATGAGGGCTTACCTTTTCTCTAGGGCATCAGCTGGTGCAGTGATTCCCCAGCCTCAAGAGGAGATCCCCCTAGTTCAGATCCCGGTGGATGCTGAAGTCGCGGTCGCCTTGCAAGACATCCAGTTGGACGACAGGATGTCAGACGTGTCCGAGCGTCTGGAGGAAGACCTCCTGGCAGAAGGCCAGGATGAAGATCAAGCCCCAGACATTGTAGAGGAAGAGGCCGACGAGGTGTCGGCTGCTCCGGTTCAGATCCCTAAACCTATTCCCTCAACATCGTCCGCTCTCCCAGTAGAGCTGGGACAGGCCCTCTCCTCCATTATTGGAATGATCCAACAAATGCAGAAGGAGAATAATGAGAAGGCGGCTGCAATGGAACTGCAGATGCAGAAACTTGCAGCATCACGTGGGCCCCAGAAAAGGCTCAATGTGAAAGACCTTCCCTTGTGCTCAGATGCTAACCGTGGAGATATGCTGAGCACATGCCGATGACGATTGGGAAGATCGTCTTGTCGGATAAGTTGGGTTCAGTTCCCCTAGAGGAGGTGGAATTCTGGCCCAGCAAAGGGTCATATCCGGACTGTTATGTCCGGCTGAGGAAGGAACCAGCTTCAAAGGAGGAGACAGAGCCGAAGGAGGTCATAGTGATGGACCATGCTAAGGCTCAAGCTTTGCTTTCATCTTCGATGAAAGAGAGGGGCTTCACGAACTCAAAGGTGGCTGCATTGAGTAAGAAGCTCCCTTCCTTCGTGTCCTCTCCTGCTAGAGCCTTCCCCTTTTTGCAGAAAGGGTTTGCGGTTGTGTTAAAAGCAGTCGAGGCTGTCAAGCCTTGCCCCTCCCTGGAGGAGTGTAAACCCTTGTCGCTGGCCCTACCTATGGACCACAAGGACTGGAAGGACGTCCATCTTACCTTCTCAGTCGGGAAGTTGGAGGCTGATATTGCCGGACGTCAGTTCGGTGAGAACCTCCCTAAGCTGTCTGACTTTCTTTTGCGGAGAGAGCTCGAGACAAAAGAAAGACTGGCTGCCTCAATGTCTCTTCAGACCACTCTTGAGACGATGGCAAGTGACCCCAAGGTCCATGAAATGTTCATGGTAGTGGCCAAGACTCATCTGGCCACAGTGACGAAGGATCTTTACAGCTTCGTCAGGGCGAGAAGAGCTTGTAGGGAGTTTGTGTTCACCTCGGCTACGGTGAGGCACGAGCCAAGGAAACTAATCTCCTCCAACATTTGGGGCAAAGACCTTTTCCCTAGCGAATCGGTCAAAGAAGTTGTTGATAAGGCCGCCAAGGAGAATAGAAACCTTCTCCAGAAGTGGGGCCTGTCTATCAAGAGAAAGTCTTCCCCGGATGAGGGTCCCCAACCAAAGAGGAAGACTAAGAGGACTAGGCTACCGTCTCGGCCAGCCAAGCCATTTAGACAGCAACAGCAACAGCAATTGCCGATGCCTTCAGTGCCCCAGATGGTGGCACAAACCCCGACCACATTCCAGTGGGTACCCCAGGCCGTGTCGACACAGTCCCCGGCATTCAACCCGACGTTCGAAGGGCAGTCAACTTCCTTTCGAGCAAAGCCTAGAGGAGCAGCCAGAGGCTCGTCTAGGCGCCCCTCAAGGGGAAGGGGATTCAGGGGTGGTCACGGTCAGGGAGGCAAGACCTCAGGACAACAGTCCAAGTGAGATGATACCGGTAGGAGGGAGACTTCAGAATTTTCGGGATCGGTAGACCTTCGATCCCTGGGCCCACAGCCTACTCAAGAATGGACTGGGCTGGAGCTGGTACAGCACTCCACCCCCGTGCCCTCGGTTTTTCCAACACTCCACCCCCGTTCTGGAGGAGTACATCAAGATCTGTTGGAGAAAAAAGTGATCCGAAGGGTAAAGTCCATCAAATTCCAAGGGAGGCTGTTTTGTGTTCCCAAGAAGGACTCGGAAAAACTCAGAGTCATTCTGGACTTGTCGCCACTCAACTAGTTCATAGTGAACTGCAAGTTCAAAATGCTAACACTGCAACACATAAGGACCTTACTGCCCAAGAGGGCATTTACCGTCTCCATAGATTTGTCAGACGCCTATTGGCACGTTCCAATCAATCGTCAACTCTCCCCCTACCTAGGGTTCAAGCTACAACGAAGGCTATACGCCTTCAGAGCCATGCCATTCGGGCTAGATATAGCCCCAAGGATCTTCACGAAGCTTGCGAGCGTAGCTCTCAAACAATTACGCCTAAAGGGAATTCAGGTAGTAGCCTACCTGGACGACTGGCTGGTGTGGGCAGCATCCAAGACAGAATGCTTGCAAGCTTCCCTGCAGGTGATCCAGTTCCTAGAGTATCTCGGCTTCAAGATCAACAGAAAAAAGTCTCGACTTTCTCCATCTCAAAAGTTCCAGTGGTTGGGAATCCACTGGGACCTAATGTCACACCAATTCTCCATCCCGGCGAAGAAAAGGAAGGAGATAGCTGGTTCTGTCAAGAGACTTCTAGATTCCGAAAGGATATCAAGACGCGAACAGGAGAGAGTACTGGGTTCTCTCCAGTTTGCTTCGGTAACAGACCCGGTGCTAAGAGCACAGCTAAAGGATGCAACCGGAGTTTGGAGAAGTTATGCATCAAACGCACGAAGAGATCTGAGAAGACCAGTTCCGCTTCATCTACGTACTCTTCTCAGGCCTTGGTCCCAAGCCAGACATCTAAAGAAGTCGGTACTTCTTCAGCCACCTCCCCCATCGGTGACGATTCACACAGACGCCTCGAAGGAGGGGTGGGGAGGTCACTCTCATCGGAAAAAGGCCCAAGGGACTTGGTCCAATCTATTCAAGACCTTTCACATAAACTTTCTAGAAGCTATGGCAGTGCTCCTTACCTTAAAGAAAGTCTCCCCGCGTCACTCGATTCACATAAGGTTGGTGCTGGACAGCGAGGTATTTGTGAGATGCTTGAATCGACAAGGATCAAGGTCGCCATCTCTCAACCAGGTGATGTTGGCCATCTTCCGATTGGCGGAAAAGAAGAAGTGGTACCTGTCGGCAGTTCACCTTCAAGGAGTCCGCAATGTGATAGCGGACGCTCTATCCAGGTTCACACCGATAGAGTCGGAATGGTCCCTAGATGCAGGATCATTCTCCTTCATCTTGAGTCATGTCCCAGAACTGCAGATAGACCTCTTTGCGACGAAAGACAACAAGAAGTTGCCCCTGTACGTGTCCCCATACGAGGACCCCTTGGCGGAAGCAGTGGACGCGATGTCCCTCGACTGGAACAGATGGTCCAGGATTTATCTGTTTCCTCCTCACAACCTTCTGTTGAGGGTCCTCAACAAACTGAGATCTTTCAAGGGAGTAGCGGCAGTAGTGGCCCACAAGTGGCCGAACAGCGTGTAGTTTCCCCTGGCATTGGAACTACGGTTGAAGTTTCTACCGCTACCAGATCCAGTTCTGACCCAGCGAGTCTAGAAGTCGACTGTCTGCGCTTCATTACAGAAAACCCGGACCCTGCAGCTCATGATTTTCTCTCCCTAGCGGTGAGAAAGCGTTTCGCGATTTCGAAAGCCAGCATAGACTTCCTAGAGGAATATAAGTGCAAATCTACTAGAAGGCAATATGAGTCATCTTGGAGAAAATGGGTGGCCTTTGTCAAGGCGAAGAATCCGCAGGAGATCTCGACGGACTTCTGCTTATCTTTCTTCATCCACCTCCATGGTCAAGGGTTGGCAGCTAACACGATTTCAACGTGTAAGTCTGCTTTGACAAGACCCATTTTATATGCCTTCCAGGTCGACCTCGCTAACGAGATCTTTAATAAAGTTCCGAAAGCCTGCGCTAGGCTCAGACCTTCAGCACCTCCAAAGCCCATTTCATGGTCTTTAGATAAAGTTCTTCATTTTGCTTTATTGTTGAACAATGAGGAGTGTGCGTTAAAGGATTTGACCCAAAAAGTTATTTTCCTATTTGCACTCGCGTCCGGGGCCAGGGTTAGTGAGATTGTAGCCCTCTCGAGAGAGGAAGGTCGTGTTCAGTTCCTGGATGGGGGAGAACTGAACCTGTTTCCGGATCCTACGTTTCTCGCCAAGAACGAGTTACCCACCAACAGGTGGGGTCCCTGGAGAATCTGCCCTCTGAAAGAAGATGCATCTCTATGTCCAGTAGAATGCCTAAAGGTCTATCTTCGTAGAACTTCAGACTTCAAGGGTGGTCAACTATTCAGGGGAGAAACATCAGGCTCAAATTTATCACTGAAAAAACTCAGGGCGAAAATCACATATTTTATTCGCAGAGCGGATTCTGACAGTACACCCGCAGGTCACGATCCGAGGAAAGTTGCCTCATCCTTAAATTTCTTTAATTGTATGGATTTTGAACATCTTCGTTCATACACTGGCTGGAAGTCTTCCAGAGTGTTCTTTCGTAACTATGCGAAGCAAGTGGAGCAACTAAAGAGATCTGTGGTAGTAGTGGGTTGCGTCGTTAGCCCTGCTGTTTAACTCTGCGAGGAACAGTGGTTTTAATTGGGACGATTAATTCCAGGGTGAGTGTGTAGTTACATACTGTGCTACAAACTAAGTGAGGGCACCGAGTTGCCCACGTTGACTGTTCCACTTCCAAAGGTGAACCTAGCATAAGTGCAGACATGTGTGCCGAGCGTTTCTAACGCTAATGTGACTGATTAGTAATACAGACTTTTATGACTTCGATACTTCGGTATGTTAAAAGTGGCACTAATGTTTTTCTTTCAGATAAACAAGTTTCTGTTTACTATCATACTTATGCTTAAAGTTTTGGTTATCCTCCTCTATATATATATATATATATATATATATATATATATATATATATATATATATATATATATATATATAATTGTTGTTAACCTATCTATTTATTGTATGTCAATAAACTTGTTCTAGAGAACCTTGCGTCTCCTTCACCTGTGTCAATTTATTGGTATAATTGAGCATTCATTCTATGTATATTTATCTGGGATAATTCTAATAGATTGTTCCTTTATGCAAGCTAATGTTGCATTGGTTTATGCTTTCCCTTAGCGGGAGGACTCCATCCCATAAGGGGACGGTGGCGGATTTACAAGTTTCCTCCTATGCGGATATAAACCTTTGTCCAATACAAGTATTGAGCGGAGAACTGGTCGATATTTCATATTGACGCAGTGGTCTTTACAAACTGTGCTTTACTTAATATAGGGTGAGACCACAATATTGGCTTGCCTGGTATTCATACATAGGTATATGTACTCTTCGAGACTTTTCCAGAGTCTAGTAGGACTCTTCCCTGTAGGGGGCAGGAAGCTCTAACATGGTTTATGGTTAGTTGAAAAGATGTATAACGGTAACGTCTTAGGTCTCTAGGTCTAGTCGACCGGGGAAATACCTCCGGGGAGTACGGCACGTTCTGAGAATCCACAGATACAGTAATGCTCTGGTATACTTCCATCAGGGCGACATGGCTTGAGCCCAAAAAACGGATTTTGAGCGAAGCGAAAAATCTATTTTTGGGTGAGATGGACATGTCGTCCTGATGGACCCGCCCTTCCCTTTGTATGAAAGGGCTGTAGGACCCCTCCCTACATACAGTATCTGTAGCACCTCGTGTATCGCTACAAGGAATACAGATGGCGCCAGAATCGGCGCAATGCACGCTTACGAAACGGGAGAAGAGAGAGCCTTGCGAACGGCTCTCCTTTTTCTTTCTCGTTTTCGTTTTCTTGCCAATTGACCCCATCGAAGTGTTATCTCTGTTCGGGGTACAGATTGCCATGTGGCGTGTCAAGAATACGTCCTCTGATATTTCGCGATATCCCTGGTACTTTCATTAGGGATATTCGCTCCAGGAGTTAGAATTCTGGGTACCTTAAGGTAAATTCTCTGGGAATATCGCCGTAGTTGTAATATACCCTAGGAAGCTACCCTATAGGAACTTCCATCAGGACGATATGGCCATCTCACCCAAAATCCATTAATTCTTTATTTGTTCCCTTTGCCACGTTTTGCTTGCAAAAGTCACTGACAGTTTGAATCTTTAACATCTTAATTGGTTCATGGAAGCCAGTAACCACCTTTTAACTTCCATTTGTGTCATGTATGCCTCCTCTCCCTTTTCTTTGGGTGACAAGAAGTCCTCGAATATGTCAAGTGGAACTGCAACTCCTGCTGAAATGTGTATGAGGTCTCTTTGCTCCATAGATGGGGAATCGATACAATTGTTTTCTAGCATATCAATTATAGATACGTCTGACTCATCTCTTAAGGTGGGTTTACACGGTCGAATGATTCGTCGAACGGGGTTCAAGCCGACAAGTGTTTGAAGTGATGTTCAAACGTGTGAACGGGGTATTTGGTTGACGAACACGTTCGTCGAATGGTTCGAAGAAAGTCTGTTCTCATCTGACTTTTGTGGGCAGGGCTTCAATGTCTACAAACCTTAAGCATTTGTGGCTGACTCCACCACCTCGTTGAGCAGTTTGACAAGCAGGTTCTACAACCAGGTTCTACGAGCCGTTCGACCGTGTAAACCCCGCTTTATAGTTCGCATAGTTTGTAAGTCATTATGTCCATTGTTGTTACTCTGCAATGGCACAAGTTCCCAAAGTTGTCATAGAGCTTCTGTTGTGTGCTCTGCAATAAGGTACTGTAGTAGCGAGCTGTTGTACCCTTTTTTATGCTCAATCTTTTTGTCCCAATACGTGTTGGGGTGTTCTTATTGACTATATTCTCCAATGTTTGGTCTTTTGGTATTTTTTGAAAGGGTTTCTTGATTGAAATTGAACTGAAAAGCCACTCTTTCCAAAGTGTGAGTAGCCTACTGTCAGGACTACTTTGCTGCAAGTGTGACATATGATTAAACTGGAATATATCCTGAGCAGTTAGTATTGTGCCCACTTACTCATCATACAAATAATGCTGTATCTGATCACAGCAGACAAGAGTGATATAACCAGTAGCTGAACAATGACAAATCTGGACTTTCAGTATCCAAAACATTGAAAAACGAAGCAGTGAAAACACATCACATTGATAAGAAAACAATGAATCTTATGGCCAGCAAAACCATCTATCCTTTGGTCCACATCATTAGAACTCTCCATAATACCAAACCCTCCAACCATACCTCACTCATTGTAAATCTTATGGGGTTTAAATTTTTCTTAGTGCTGAAAGTGAGCTCTCCACTGAACAGGTCATTCCAGGTATAGTTGTTAGGAACTGCAGAAGCTGCTTAACATAAAGCAGTTGTGTACATGCCTTATGCTGGGTTCACACATTCGCGATTTTGCTCCTGATTGCTCCCGAAGACAGGAAAATTGGTAGTTGTCAACCAATAACAATAATCGAAGGTGTAATGGCCGAATATTGAATGGTTTTTTTTTTGTCACGTCGGCGAGGTTGGTACGAATGTCGAGAAGCGGGGCAAGCCTCGTGGGGTGGGGCCACGTGCCCCGAACCGGCCGGCGCTAAATGGTCGGGGCAACTGTCATTTGTCGAAATTTTTAACGAACTTCGACATGCATTTTCTGATCATCGTAACGTGTCTTCAATCATCCAAACGTGTCTTTGTTCATCGAAGAGCATTTAGATCATCATAATCTAGAATACGATGATCAAAATGTGCGCACGAACTTGGGTGAAAAAAAATAACCTCGGTTCCAACCTTCCGATGATTGGTGAATGGCTGCCGAAAATCGAATCGCTTCTTACAACAATCGTGCAACTTCCCGAACATCGTTAAAGGGGGCGTGGCCTAATTTCCCTTGCACACAACTGATCATCGTAAACTTTTACAATCATCAAAACATAATCGTAATACTGATTCGACAGTCCTAATACAGTCGTGGCGTGGTCCCCGATGATTCCAGATTTTCGGCCTGTGACTTCGATCTGGGCCCTCCAATCGCACATAATTGTGGAAAATCAGCAATTTTTTTACGATGGAACAAAAAATCAGCATCGGGAGCCATAATCGGGAATGTGTGAAGCGAGCATGAGATGCCTCAATGGCAGTGGATGGTCTTTCTTGGGTCCGCCAAAGGCCAAAAACAAACTGGAAAGTAAATAACATATCTATATCTTGTTCACTTGTCCATTGCTAAATAAATCTTCTCTTACAATAACTCTATCTTAATTCTCTGTTGGTTTTTTTAAGTTTTTAAAGTTTATATATGAAAGAGCTAATTTACTGCTGTTACTGTTCTTATAATATTTGATTTTGTAGTTTTTTTTTTCCTTTCCTCACTGTGCTAATTTCCTCTGTTAGATCCCTCATACTTATAGCATCCTGCTTTACCAACTAGGGTTGTAGCTTAGCTTGTAATAATAATAATAATAATAATAATAATAATAATAATAATAATAATAATAATAATAATAATAATAATTTCAACTCTCAATTTTGGCTACATAGGCTATAGAAGTATCTCAATTGGTTAGTTTATCCTAAAATTAATTTTACTTTTTCTTTTATATATTGAAGAGAAAACGTAAATACACGCCGTATGTTATGGGATACTATTACAAATATAATGAAGTAATATAAAATGGACCTGTAAACAAATCAATTATTTCAGTTAACCGAATTGGTTGATCTGTTTGTTTCCGATTGAAATGAACATCAAAACCGGTGAAATCTCGTTATTTACTATAGGAAATCATATATTTCCTGTGCGAAATCCAACCATGTAATACAATACAAAATTACCATAGATAATGCCCGGAAAGGAAAATTATCTTTAAACATTCCTAATGAACATCAAGAAATTTTGATAATAATGACACCACTTTAAGTTGGGGTCAACAGTAATTAATTCATAATATAAGTCTGAAAGCACTTTTTATTCAAGTAGAATATTTTCTTTCATTAATCTTTATATACAAATCCTTATGTGTTTCCATAGATGCTATAAATCATAATCTATACGTATTTATTTTTCTTTTTTGGCAAAGTTTACTCTATAGACTGATTTGATATCCTTAGCAATATAATTTCATTACATCTGGATTTTTTTAGCAATGTAATATATTGCGTGTATATATATATATATATATATATATATATATATATATATATATATATATATATATATATATATATATATATATATATATATATATATATATATATCATCCTCCCCTACGCATATTGACGCAAGGGACCTCGGTTAAATTTCGCACAATTGTCTGCATCTTGAGCTTTTAAATCAATACTTCTCCATTTTCCATCTCCTACTTCACGCTTCATAGTCCTTTGCCACGTAGGCCTGGGTCTTCTTACTCTTCTAGTGCCTTGTGGAATCCAGCTGAAAGTTTGGTGAGCCAATCTCTCATGGGGAGTGCGGAGAGCATGCCCAAGCCATCTCCATCTACCCCTCACCATGATCTCATCCGCATATGGCACTTGAGTAATCTCTCTCATAGTTTCATTTCTAATCCTGTCTTTTCATTTAACTCCCAAATATTCTTCTGAGAGATTTGTTCTCAAAACTACAAAATCTGTTGGATATTGTTTCATTGTCATACCGCGATATAATCCGAAGACACTGGGTTGGGCCCAAACATCGAAGACAATGTCAGACTATTATTATTATTATTATTATTATTATTATTATTATTATTATTACTAGCCAAGCTACAACCCTAGTTGGAAAAGCTAGATGCTATAAGCCCAAGGGCTCCAATAGGGAAAAATAGCCCAGTGAGGAAAGGAAATAAGGAAATAAATAAATGATGAGTATAAATTAACAATATATTATTCTAAAAACAGTAACAGCGTGAAAACAGATAAGTCCTATATAAACTATTAACAACGTCAAAAACAGATAATTCATATATAAACTATAAAAATATTCATGTTAGTCTGGGCAACATAAAAACATAATATACGGAAGGATTTCTTCTATTAATATCCATTAGTCAAATCAGAGTTCAGTTAACCTTCATAATGTTTTATTGGTACATCACGCAAACACAAGTTATGGCTGTTTACTGGTATTCATCAACAAATAAATTTTAAATGTAGCTAGATAATATTAACACCCATGCCTGTTGGTAACGTCCTTGCTTGCTGATCACCGGACTGGGGTCGAGTCCCGCTCAAACTCGTTAGTTCCTATCGCCGCTGCAACCTCACCATTCTTGTGAGCTAAGGATGTGGTGTTTGGGGGTATCCTATATGTCTACCTGCTGAGTCATAAGCAGCCATTGCCTGGCGCTCACTGGTCCTAGCTTGGGTGGAGAGGGGGATTGGGCGCTAATCATATGTATATATGGTCAGTCTCTTGGGCATTGTCGTTCTATAGTCCATTTCTTTTAGCGAGGCATATTTGCACCGACTCGCAGAGGTGCCCTTTTAGCTCGGAAAAGTTTCCGGATCGCTGATGGGTTGGACGAGATAATTCCAACCAATCAGCGACCAGGAAACTTTTCCGAGCTAAAAGGGCACCGCTGCTAGTCGGTGCAAATATGCCTCACTAAAAGAAATGGACTATAGTGAGGTCATTGTCACTGTCCCTTGCCTCTGCCATTCATGAGCGGCCTTTAACCTTTAAACAAGACTGTATTGTATTCCAGAAGTTTTATTCCAGGTGTGACTAGGTTGTGGAATGACTTTCCAAATCTTGCAGTTGAATTGGTGGAATGTCAAAAGTTCAAACTTGCAGCGAATTTTTTTTTTTTTTTTATGTTGAATAGAAGGAAATGTTTCTTCTTATTATGACATATCTATTCTAACACTGATCCTAAGATATTCTATATTCTTATTAGGAAGATCATTCCACAGTCTGGTCACAACTGGAATAAAACTTAATTTTTTTTTTTTTCATCTTCACAATATAATTGACAGACGTCTAAACTCTAAAACTGGCAACTGAATGCTTCAATGGAAAATGAATTTTTGGGGCTACTCAAACTATTAATATTTATTTCTTTATTATTTGTAAAGAATATATATTCGTATGGAACAAGGCCAAATACCACGAGCTAGTACGTCACGTCTCCAGACTAGAATAACCGTAGGCGAGAGAAATGAATGAGGATATTGTGAAAATATATATTCAGCTGGGCTCCACAAGGCACTAGAAGAGTTGGAAGACCCAGGCCTACATGGCTGAGGACTATGAAGCACGAAGTAGGAGATGATGAATGGAGTAGTGAATTAAAAGCTCAAGATAAAAACGACTGGCGGAATCTTAGAGAGGTCCTTTACCTCAATAGGCGTTGGAGGAAATGATATATATATATATATATATATATATATATATATATATATATATATATATATATATATATATATATATGTGTGTGTGTGTGTGTGTGTGTATATATATATATATATATATATATATATATATATATATATATATATATATATATATATATATATATATATATCTTTGTTCAGATAAATTCAAAACAGGAATAATCTTAAACTGAAAATCTATTTTGTGAAGTCGCTAAACTTGAAACATATCTAACACTTATTTTTCATAATATAAATTATGTCAGTTAACAAATAAATTCCTTTGGTATTTTGTAATATTGAAAAACTATGGAACCAAAAATTTACTACGCTATAGATGAAAGATAATGTTTATTTCATTAGGAATTTTGACATATAAAAAACGGATGATTTTGAACTGAGATCTTTAAAGTGGTGAAATAAGATTAGTCTATAGGCCTAGTATTACAAGCGCGCGCGCGCGTGCGTGTGTGTGTCCTTGCCTAATAACCTTGTGTTAACAAAATCGTCATGCAATGAAGGTCATCATTGAAACAATAAGATAAGTCTATTCATCTCTTGTGGTCTTAAGATGTAGATAGTTTTTTTACACAATACCTACAGGAATGCACGTGTGCTTATAAGTTGCTTTGAAAATGAATTAAAAAATAAGGTAGATAATTGTTACAGACATTATTCACAGGTTTCTAATAAATTAAAATTAGATTTTATTTAAGATACTTCCCTGTGTTTGTGGAGAAATCTAATAGCCATGAAGTGAAAGTTTGCAAGCAAGCAAACTCCCTTAGTATTCAGAATAGACTTAGACCTACTCCTTAAACCCAGGCAGACCAGACGCCGCATGAATTTCACAAATATTTACATTGCAGAGTCTCCTCTTGTAAACTGCGTTGCATATGAATGCACTGTAATTGTTAGTTCGAAACCAAAGTTATATTTACCCAAAACCGTTATCTCAAGCCATGCAACGTCCAATTGTATATCGCATATGTTTAGAAGTGTATGCTCTCAGTTCAGAACGATTAGAATATTTAAAGCTTTCAGTACAATTATAGTCTTTTCCTAACGTTTTAAACCGAGTAGGCCCTAATCCTATTACAGGTACAGCCAAAAGTTTAGGAGCTTCGATAAACTTTCCCTTTTGAGATACTTCAAAAGTTCAAAGTTGCAGCAAATGGTTTTATGTTGAACAGGCTGACATAAGTCTTTTTATAGTTTATATATGACATATCTGTTTTGATGTTACTGTTTTTTAAATATTTTATTGTAAATTTTTTTCTCATATCGTTTGTTTATTTCCACATTTGCTTTCCTCACTGGGCTATTTTTCCCTATTGGAGCCATTGGGTTTATAGCATCTTGCTTTTCAAGCTAGGGTTGTAGTTTAGCTAATAATAATAATAATAATAATAATAATAATAATAATAATAATAATAATAATAATAATAATAATTCATTTAATTTCATCTTATTTCTCCTTTACGATAACAAAATCTTAATACAACTTCAATCCGGTATAATCTATTTACATTATCAGTTAAATTGGTGTTCGGGCAGAGATAGACAAATATGATAGAAAGACGATAAATGAAGGAATAGAAAGAAATTTTATAACTGTATGCGACTACTCCTAAACCACATGTGCTATCCTCTACCTCTTAGCGTTATATCATTCTTTTTCCGTGGCATCTTTATTTTGCTTTCATACCGAATCACGCAGGGGCCAGAGAGAGCAAATGTGACTATACTTGTGAAATAAGTTACGTAATAAAGCTGAAATAAGCGATGCCCTGACCTCGGTATTTCACAATTTTGCTTAAAACCACCTATTGAATTTATAACAGTTGGCAACCTACTGCTTTAGTTAACCAAAGACTGTAAAGTCACAGGATTTTGGTTGAGCATTTTCTCTCGTCAGCAACAGATGGCGCTGATCGGCCAAGTCTTGTTTACATCTGGACTAGAAAAAAAGTGCTCTATATGAATTATATTTATCACTACTACTGCATAGTGATAAATGAAAGTATAGTTTGTTGAAAAACAATATCTACAACAGTGTACTACTGGCAGAGCATTAAATTACCTAAACAGTCTCTGTACCATGGTCTTCCACTGCCTTGGATAAGAGTTCTCTTGTTTGAGGTTGCACTCGGGCACACTATTCTCTTTCATTATTTAATTTTCATACTGGGTGATTTTCCCTGTTGGAGCCCTTGGGCTTGTAGCATTCTGCTTTTCTAACTACGATTGTAGCTTAGCTAATAATAATAATAATAATAATAATAATAATAATAATAATAATAATAATAATAATAATAATAATAACTAGAGGGGCACTCCGTAGAGCGCATTGTGGCCAGGAAGCTGATCACAAACAAACACAAACAGGGACGAAAACATTACCTCCTTCCAACTTCGTTGGCGGAGGTAATATTAATAAATGTCCGTAAGAGGTTCAGTTAATTTTAGTTGGGCGCCTTGTCAATAGATGGCGCTGATGTGAGAGCTAATACACACTTTCTGTAGAGGAACTCTCCGGTCTTCCATTTACTGCCCTTTACTGTCGTTAACCACACCCCGAGCTCAGGAGAATCAGATACAGACGGCAAGGTGTTCAATCCGGTCCCCCCCACAACAGCCCTCAGTGAGAGCCTCTCACTCAACTCTCACTTTTCACTTCTCGGCTACAGTCGAGAACTAGCATTCAGTGCGTCTGTGTCGGATTTCTAATATACTACAGAGTTTGAGAAATCGAAATGTGACCTCCGTCACTTGAGTTCCGAATCATGGGCGAGTCTACTAAAAGGTTACCAGATGAACGCCAAAGAAGTAAGAATGGGATGTTTTTTTTTTTATTAAGACTTGAATAGATGGTGACGTATTTTCTTAGCTTTTGATTTGTATGCTAAATGTAGGCGATCTCTACACGGGTATATTCTTATGTAGTGAAATCACGAATTTTGTTTCTATGTAATCAAAATTCTTCTTCTTCTTCTTCTTCTTCTTCTTCTTCTTCTTCTTCTTATTATTATTATTATTATTATTATTATTATTATTATTATTATTATTATTATTATTATTATTATTACAACCTCAGTCAACGAAATTGAAAGGAGGTTATGTTTTACCCCATGTTTGTTCGTGTGTGTGTGTGTGTGTGTGTGTGTGTGTGTGTGTGTGTGTGTGTTTGTTTATTTGTTTGTGTTTGTTTGTGAACAGCTTTCTGACGACAATTTTATTCGTAGAGTAATGAAACTTATAGGGATTAACTTATGCAAAAAAACCGAAAATGATAAAATCTTCGAAGGTCAAGATCAAAGGTCAAGGTCACGGTCAAGCACAATGTCCAATTCACGTAATCAGCCATAAGTTTGGACATCGTTGTCACAGAGACTTCAATCTTGGTTCATATTTGAGTGTATGAAAATCCACGCCAATTAATACATGTAAAGG
>NC_090730.1:2021665-2026665 GCF_036898095.1 Palaemon carinicauda | reverse complement strand
GTAGCCACTGAACAATTACAGTGCAGCAGTTAACCCCTTGGGTGAAGAAGAATTGTTTGCTAATCTCAGTGTTGTCAGGTGTATGAGGACAGAGGAGAATCTGTAAAGAGTAGGCCAGGCTATTCGGTGTATGTGTAAGGAAAGGGAAAGTGAACCGTAACCCGAGAGAAGGATCCACTGTAGTACTGTCTGGCCAGTCAATGGACCCCGTAACTCTCTAGCGGTAGTATCTCAACGGGTGGCTTGTGCCCTGGCCAACCTGCTACCATGCAGTTCGTGAAGAAAGCAGCTTATGTGGGAGTTAATAGTTGGCGTGAGTTGAGTGCATATTAGGGAAACATGTAAAGACCAGGTGGGAGTATTAGATGAAGAATGTGTTTGTAGGCGACATTGCTTATTTGCAAAGGGTTCTATATTTGTTTGTTTGTGTGAATAGTTCTGTTTATGGCCATCTGTGATGGATATTACGAATTCACTTATTTGTTTTAAATGAAAAATGCCGTTTTTCTCATTTTCTTTTTAGTTCTTCCTTCAAAATATGCTGCTTTTTAATATAAATACCTTTAGTTTGTGATCATACATGGAAATAATACTGTTTGTACCATGTTTTGAATATGTGTTCACAGTACTCCATCACGGTAAGCCTACAACTCTTGAACAGCGAAATATAATGAATTATTATTATTATTATTATTATTATTAGTAGTAGTAGTAGTAGTAGTAGTAGTATTTTCATTATTATTTGTATTATTATTATTATTATTATTATTATTATTATTATTATTATTATTATTTGTGTTATTATTATCATCATCATCATTATTATTATTATTATTATTATTATTATTTATAGCTAAGCAACAACTCTATTTGGAAAAGCAAGATGCTATAAGCCCAAGGGCTCAAACAGGGAAAAATAGCCCAGTGAGGAAAGGAAATTAGGAAAAACTACAAGAAGTTGAAGAACAACAATAACATTAAAATAAATCTTTCATATATAAACTATAAAAACTTGAACATAACAAGCGAACAAAAACTTCAAATTAACAAGAGGAAGAGAAACCAGATAGAATAGTGTGCCTGAGTGTACTCTCAAGCAAGAGAACTCCAACCCAAGACAGTGGAATAATCCAGTGGTTGTCTTGCCCACTGAATGCATAATGTATAATTACAGTCCTCTGTAATTTTACATCACAGAAATAACAATAAAAAGAGTTAGATTAGATATAAATGGAAATAAAAAGAAATATGGAAAAAAATATTTGAAATGAATGAAAGATGAAAAGAATATTAGGAAACATATTAAAAAGAATTAAAACATAAAATTTAAAAAACCCAAAGAATTTATAAAAAAAAAACGGTTTGAAGAAATATAGATTAAATGAAAAGAAATATTAGAAAATTTATTAAAAAGAAATTAGAAATAAAATAAAAGATAAATATAAAAAAATATTTTAAAAAATATTAAAAACACTTTCTTGAATTAAAAAGAAATATTAAAAACCCTTTCGTGAAATGATTGGCAATAAAGTGATAGTCAGATGTTTCTTATGGATTACTCTGGCAATTATTAAAAAAAAAGTATTGATAGGAATATTGTTTTTTTATAGATTACTCTGGTAATTTTAAGAAAATCATTTACAGAAATATTAAAAACCCTTTCGTGAATTAAGAAAAAAATTGTTAAAAACCCTTTCGTGAAATGATGGTTTTTGTTTAGATTACTCTGGCTATTATTAAAAAAAAGTATTTATAGAAATATGGAAGACCCTTTCGTGAAATGAAAAAGAAATATTAAAACCCCTTTCGTGAAATGAGTTACAATAAAGCGGAAGTCAGATGTATTTTTATAGATTTCTCTGCATTGCCAACAAAAGCAGGGTTGCCAACTCCTAATCAACAGAAGCTTTAAAAGGCCAGCTCATTAGTAGAAAAAGGCCAAATATATAGTATTCAAGACTAGCCTTTTTTCATATTACTAAAGGCCAAGCAATTTAAAATAAAAAGCCCAAATTTGAGGTTTTTGGCCTGAAAAAAAAGGTCAAACTGACAACTTCAAGACCCGCCTTTTTTTCATATTACTAAAGGCCAAGCAATTTGAAATAAAAAGCCCAAATTTGAGGTTTTTGACCTGAAAAAGGTCAAACTGACAACCCTGAACAAAAGCACAAGCAGAGGTTCTTTGCCACGTGAGGAAAGCTTTCACAGAACCAGTTTATATCTAGATATTCTCGCAACGTCCGATGTAAATGAATCCGTGAGTGTGTGAAATAAGACATCGACGCCAACTGGTCTTGGGCACAGTGTTGCCAGATGGGTTAGTCTAAAAATCCCTAAAACTCGTGATAAAAAATCCCCAAAACCGCCCAAAAATCCCCATTTCCAGAAATATACTTTCTTCTAATATAGAAATTACTCACTACAGTTCATGTAATTGTAAGTCAACTAATTGCAACAATATAAAGGTTTACTCATCTCTGTTTCTTCTTCCAAGAAACATGTACAGAATATCGTCACCAGTCATCCCAAATCCCCAAATCTAAGGATAAATTCCCAAATGTAAGGAGAAATCCCCAAATCTAGGGATAAATCTCCACATCTGGCACCACTGCTTGGGCATTGTAATGTAGGCAGTTTGTATCATACAACTTCATCTACTGACTTGGGTTAGAGTTCTCTTGCTTGAGGGTACGCTCGAGCACACTATTCTATCTTGTTTCTCTTTTTATTGTTATTTTCGTTTTTATAGTTTATGAAAGATTTATTTTAATGTTATTGTTCTTATACTTCTCTTGTAGTTTTTCCTTATTTGCTTTCCTCACTGGGCTATTTTACCCTGTTGGGACCCCTGTGCTTATAGCATCCTGCTTTTCCAACTAGGATTGTAGCTTAGCAAATAATAACTACACCAACAATAATAATAATAATAATAATAATAATATAATAATAATACATACATACATACATATACCAAGGCACTTCCCCAATTTTTTTTTTTTTTGGGGGGGGGGGGGCAGGCGGGCTAGCCGACATCAGACAAATGAAAAAAAAATACTACTACTACTACTACTACTACTACTACTACTACTACTGATAATAATGATAATGATAATAATAATAATAATAATAATAATAATAATGTATTTTAACCCATTAGAAGCTCGTGAACCTTCACAATAAATGTTTCCTTTCAGATCGACTCTGGACTGCCATTCTATCCTTATCTGTGGTCGTCCTTGTTGTGAGTACCAGCTATCGATTGGCCAATGTCTGTTTGACGGAAGAAGAAACAGCAGCTTTGGGTGAGTCTTAATCTTCAGAATCTTGCATGATATTATGTTGAGTATCTATATTATCATAAATATGTAAAGATATTAATACAGGATGTTTTATACATAAATACATACATACTATGTTATGTATGTATGTATATATATATATATATATATATATATATATATATATATATATATATATATATATATATGTATATATATATATATATATATATATATATACATATATATATATATATTTATATATATACATATATATATACTGTATATATATATATATATATATATATATATATATATATATATATATATATATATTATATATATATATATTATATATATATATATATATAAATTGTTTTACGCAACTTCCTCTCTCTCTCTCTCTCTCTCTCTCTCTCCTCTCTCTCTCTCTCTCTCTCTCTCTCTCTCTCTCTCTCTCTCTCTCTCTCATAGACTGCCCCTTTTTACAGTTTCCAGCAATGTATAAAACCCAAATTTCTTTCTAAATGCAAGAAAATTCAGATTTCTTCCAAAATTCAAGTTTTTATGTCACCACAAACTAAGAAAAAACAAATGAAAAAAATCAATAAAAACTGAACTTTTGATCTAAAAGTTGATTTAACCAGTGAAAGATTTCAACTCAAGCTACTCTGCAAATTCATTTTTACGAAATAATGAGATATATATAAAGAATTATCTGCTCGAGCAGAAAGAGAATAAAAATGGAAGCCTTCCCAGAAAGAACAAGAGAGGCACTCAGTAGAATGCAAAGCTCCGCCGCGGCAGCTTATTTCTCAACCTTTTGCTCCACCTTGACCTTGACCTTTGACCTTAACATATATTAATTGGTGAGGATTTTCATGCACTCAAATATGAACCAAGTTTGAAGTCTCTGTGACAATGATGTCAAAACTTATGGTTGATTACGTGAATTGGACATTTTGCTAGACCTTTGACCTTGACCTTCCAAAATTTAATAATTTCCAGCTTTTTACATAACAGCTAATCCGTACAAGTTTCATATCTCTACGATTAAAGTTGTGGTCAGGGATCTGTTCACAAATAAACACACACACACACACACAAATAAATAAACACACAAATAGGGGGGTAAAACATAGCCTCATTTCAACTTCATTGGCGTGAGTCCTGGCTCAAGAAAAATTTGATCTTCTGAAACAGAAACTGAACTGTTCAAGTTACAAATGAATCCTTAAAAAACTGAACTGGTGGAAACAAACGATGTATCTAAGAGCCATTACTTGTGACCGGAAAGCACTTATCTAAGGCAACAGACAAGCATTTATGTCCCCCGATAAGGATAGCGTTACTGTTATTGCTAAAGAACGAATTTTTACTCCTATTGACAGATTAATTTCTTTTCCATCATTATTGTTATTATTTTTATTAGCTAAGCTACAACCCTATAGTCAATTCTTTTTAGTGAGGCAGATTTGCATCGATTCACAGGGGTGCCCGTTTAGCTCAGAAAAGTTTCTTGATCGCTGATTGGTTGGACAAGAAAATTGTAATCAATCAGATAGCTGGAAACTTTTCGGAGCTAAAAGAGCACCTCTGCGAGTCCGTGCAAATGCGCCCTCATTAAAAGAAATTGAGTATAGTTGGAAAAAGCAGGCTGCTATAAGCCCAAGGGCTCCATCAGGAAAAATAGCCAAGTGAGAAAAGAAAATAAGGAAACAC